>NW_026783593.1:0-31529 GCF_949774975.1 Lagenorhynchus albirostris | reverse complement strand
GTTTTTTCCTGAATATATTCAGGAAAAAACGCATACGCCCTTTTTGGCCAAGTGCATCATTGTGGACGTTCTGCCTCTTTTCCTATGCTTTAAATGCAATTCCAGTCTACCTCCTGAAATCGGTTTCCTGCAATTCTGCCCCGCTTTCAAGTCCTCTTGGCAGCCTTACTTCAGTATATTTTTGGACGATAGCTGTCATTTATAACTCTGCAGGTTTGTGAATTACAGTGCCCCTGAGCTCCTTTCTTCAACTCGCTTTCTCGTGAGCTGGCCGCAACACCGCAGGATGGCTTCAGGCCCTAATCTGGTTCCGGCACGGCACGCTGAGCCTTTGGTTAATTCCTCTTCCTGGTGGGAAATGAGAGTTAAATTTGCCCGTCCAGACACCTCCAGCTAGTCTCTCATTGGTTCTCCCTATTCCTGTTCATCTTCCGCAGAAATTGCAAACTGGGCCAAACAGGAGGTTAAAGGCACTGACTCTCCAAGTCGGGAGAGTGTTAGTAAAGCGTCTGGAATGTTGCACCCGAGTACCAGGGGACGAAAACTGACACATATTGGAACACGTCTCCTGATCACACGGTGGATCATACTCTGGGTTCCACATGCATGTTTTAGCTGAAGGAAGAATACCTTAAACCTGGAGAGTTGAGACCCGTGGAATGGGTACCATGCAATATGACTTCAAAGGGTCTTCATTTGCTCACCGAACCTCTCCAGTCCTATCACTGCTGCGTTTATGCCCCTGTACACACGCTTGATTCTCTTTCGGAGACATAGCAATCCATAGGTTTTAAGATACTTCCTAGTCAGGTACATTCTTAGGCGTTTAATATGGGGTGTTGAGTCCATTTCGTTGAGCAAGGAGTAGCTCTTGTCTATTCCATATTTGGCTTAAGGAACTTTATCTGTGCTCATTTCAATCTCTGGTTTTATGCAGCACCCCAACTCACCTTTCCCCTTAAGCAAGCATAAGTTGGGTTTCTAAATTTGAGACCCTGTTCTGTTTTGGAATTCAGTTCCTGTGTAGCCAAGGTTACATTCCGTGTATTAGTGATATCTTATGATGTTTCTTTTTCTGTGTGACTTATTTCAGTTAGAATCATCATACCTGAATCCACTCATTATGCTGCTACGGGCCTGATGACATAGATTTCATTGCTGACTGATACTGCATTGTACGTAAGTACCACAACTTCTTTATCCATTTTTCACTTTCTGCGATATTGAACTTGTACCGTAAACCAGGTTCTTGTAAACAGAGCCGTCCCAACCGTTGGGGTGTCTGTGTCTTTTTGATTTTAATTTCCCTAAGCTATAGGACCATAAGTGGAAGTGCCCTAGGCTCTGTTGCTTTGTTTTTTAGATGTTTCAGGAAACACCATACACTTCTCCCGAGTGGCTGTTGGCAATTTACATCCCGCCCATCAGCATAACAAGGCTCCCAGTTCTCCATGGCCTGTCCTGCCTTTCTGGATTTTACACTTTTTTCAGATGGCCCTTTTGACCGGGGGGAAGTGAGACTTCATTGTAGTGCAGATTTCCTTTGCAAGCTTGCTTGGTTGGCCAAAAAGGGCGTATGCGTTTTTTCCTGAATATATTCAGGAGAAAACGCATACGCCCTTTTTGGCCAAGTGCATCATTGTGGACGTTCTGCCTCTTTTCCTATGCTTTAAATGCAATTCCAGTCTACCTCCTGAAATCGGTTTCCTGCAATTCTGCCCCGCTTTCTAGTCCTCTTGGCAGCCTTACTTCAGTATATTTTTGGACGATAGCTGTCATTTATAACTCTGCAGGTTTGTGAATTACAGTGCCCCTGAGCTCCTTTCTTCAACTCGCTTTCTCGTGAGCTGGCCGCAACACCGCAGGATGGCTTTAGGCCCTAATCTGGTTCCGGCACGGCACGCTGAGCCTTTGGTTAATTCCTCTTCCTGGTGGGAAATGAGAGTTAAATTTGCCCGTCCAGACACCTCCAGCTAGTCTCTCATTGGTTCTCCCTATTCCTGTTCATCTTCTGCAGAAATTGCAAACTGGGCCAAACAGGAGGTTAAAGGCACTGACTCTCCAAGTCGGGAGAGTGTTAGTAAAGCGTCTGGAATGTTGCACCCGAGTACCAGGGGACGAAAACTGACACATATTGGAACACGTCTCCCCATCACACGGTTGATCATACTCTGGGTTCCACATGCATGTTTTAGCTGAAGGAAGAATACCTTAAACCTGGAGAGTTGAGACCCGTGGAATGGGTACCATGCAATATGACTTCAAAGGGTCTTCATTTGCTCACCGAACCTCTCCAGTCCTATCACTGCTGCGTTTATGCCCCTGTACACACGCTTGATTCTCTTTCGGAGACATAGCAATCCATAGGTTTTAAGATACTTCCTAGTCAGGTACATTCTTAGGCGTTTAATATGGGGTGTTGAGTCCATTTCGTTGAGCAAGGAGTAGCTCTTGTCTATTCCATATTTGGCTTAAGGAACTTTATCTGTGCTCATTTCAATCTCTGGTTTTATGCAGCACCCCAACTCACCTTTCCCCTTAAGCAAGCATAAGTTGGGTTTCTAAATTTGAGACCCTGTTCTGTTTTGGAATTCAGTTCCTGTGTAGCCAAGGTTACATTCCGTGTATTAGTGATATCTTATGATGTTTCTTTTTCTGTGTGACTTATTTCAGTTAGAATCATCATACCTGAATCCACTCATTATGCTGCTACGGGCCTGATGACATAGATTTCATTGCTGAGTGATACTGCATTGTACGTAAGTACCACAACTTCTTTATCCATTTTTCACTTTCTGCGATATTGAACTTGTACCGTAAACCAGGTTCTTGTAAACAGAGCCGTCCCAACCTTTGGGGTGGCTGTGTCTTTTTGATTTTAATTTCCCTAAGCTATAGGACCATAAGTGGAAGTGCCCTAGGCTCTGTTGCTTTGTTTTTTAGATGTTTCAGGAAACACCATACACTTCTCCCGAGTGGCTGTTGGCAATTTACATCCCGCCCATCAGCATAACAAGGCTCCCAGTTCTCCATGGCCTGTCCTGCCTTTCTGGATTTTACACTTTTTTCAGATGGCCCTTTTGACCGGGGGGAAGTGAGACTTCATTGTAGTGCAGATTTCCTTTGCAAGCTTGCTTGGTTGGCCAAAAGGGGCGTATGCGTTTTTTCCTGAATATATTCAGGAAAAAACGCATACACCCTTTTTGGCCAAGTGCATCATTGTGGACGTTCTGCCTCTTTTCCTATGCTTTAAATGCAATTCCAGTCTACCTCCTGAAATCGGTTTCCTGCAATTCTGCCCCGCTTTCAAGTCCTCTTGGCAGCCTTACTTCAGTATATTTTTGGACGATAGCTGTCATTTATAACTCTGCAGGTTTTTGAATTACAGTGCCCCTGAGCTCCTTTCTTCAACTCGCTTTCTTGTGAGCTGGCCGCAACACCGCAGGATGGCTTTAGGCCCTAATCTGGTTCCGGCACGGCACGCTGAGCCTTTGGTTAATTCCTCTTCCTGGTGGGAAATGAGAGTTAAATTTGCCCGTCCAGACACCTCCAGCTAGTCTCTCATTGGTTCTCCCTATTCCTGTTCATCTTCCGCAGAAATTGCAAACTGGGCCAAACAGGAGGTTAAAGGCACTGACTCTCCAAGTCGGGAGAGTGTTAGTAAAGCGTCTGGAATGTTGCACCCGAGTACCAGGGGACGAAAACTGAGACATATTGGAACACGTCTCCCGATCACACGGTGGATCATACTCTGGGTTCCACATGCATGTTTTAGCTGAAGGAAGAATACCTTAAACCTGGAGAGTTGAGACCCGTGGAATGGGTACCATGCAATATGACTTCAAAGGGTCTTCATTTGCTCACCGAACCTCTCCAGTCCTATCACTGCTGCGTTTATGCCCCTGTACACACGCTTGATTCTCTTTCGGAGACATAGCAATCCATAGGTTTTAAGATACTTCCTAGTCAGGTACATTCTTAGGCGTTTAATATGGGGTGTTGAGTCCATTTCGTTGAGCAAGGAGTAGCTCTTGTCTATTCCATATTTGGCTTAAGGAACTTTATCTGTGCTCATTTCAATCTCTGGTTTTATGCAGCACCCCAACTCACCTTTCCCCTTAAGCAAGCATAAGTTGGGTTTCTAAATTTGAGACCCTGTTCTGTTTTGGAATTCAGTTCCTGTGTAGCCAAGGTTACATTCCGTGTATTAGTGATATCTTATGATGTTTCTTTTTCTGTGTGACTTATTTCAGTTAGAATCATCATACCTGAATCCACTCATTATGCTGCTACGGGCCTGATGACATAGATTTCATTGCTGAGTGATACTGCATTGTACGTAAGTACCACAACTTCTTTATCCATTTTTCACTTTCTGCGATATTGAACTTGTACTGTAAACCAGGTTCTTGTAAACAGAGCCGTCCCAACCTTTGGGGTGGCTGTGTCTTTTTGATTTTAATTTCCCTAAGCTATAGGACCATAAGTGGAAGTGCCCTAGGCTCTGTTGCTTTGTTTTTTAGATGTTTCAGGAAACACCATACACTTCTCCCGAGTGGCTGTTGGCAATTGACATCCCGCCCATCAGCATAACAAGGCTCCCAGTTCTCCATGGCCTGTCCTGCCTTTCTGGATTTTACACTTTTTTCAGATGGCCCTTTTGACCGGGGGGAAGTGAGACTTCATTGTAGTGCAGATTTCCTTTGCAAGCTTGCTTGGTTGGCCAAAAGGGGCGTATGCGTTTTTTCCTGAATATATTCAGGAAAAAACGCATACACCCTTTTTGGCCAAGTGCATCATTGTGGACGTTCTGCCTCTTTTCCTATGCTTTAAATGCAATTCCAGTCTACCTCCTGAAATCGGTTTCCTGCAATTCTGCCCCGCTTTCAAGTCCTCTTGGCAGCCTTACTTCAGTATATTTTTGGACGATAGCTGTCATTTATAACTCTGCAGGTTTGTGAATTACAGTGCCCCTGAGCTCCTTTCTTCAACTCGCTTTCTCGTGAGCTGGCCGCAACACCGCAGGATGGCTTCAGGCCCTAATCTGGTTCCGGCACGGCACGCTGAGCCTTTGGTTAATTCCTCTTCCTGGTGGGAAATGAGAGTTAAATTTGCCCGTCCAGACACCTCCAGCTAGTCTCTCATTGGTTCTCCCTATTCCTGTTCATCTTCCGCAGAAATTGCAAACTGGGCCAAACAGGAGGTTAAAGGCACTGACTCTCCAAGTCGGGAGAGTGTTAGTAAAGCGTCTGGAATGTTGCACCCGAGTACCAGGGGACGAAAACTGAGACATATTGGAACACGTCTCCCGATCACACGGTGGATCATACTCTGGGTTCCACATGCATGTTTTAGCTGAAGGAAGAATACCTTAAACCTGGAGAGTTGAGACCCGTGGAATGGGTACCATGCAATATGACTTCAAAGGGTCTTCATTTGCTCACCGAACCTCTCCAGTCCTATCACTGCTGCGTTTATGCCCCTGTACACACGCTTGATTCTCTTTCGGAGACATAGCAATCCATAGGTTTTAAGATACTTCCTAGTCAGGTACATTCTTAGGCGTTTAATATGGGGTGTTGAGTCCATTTCGTTGAGCAAGGAGTAGCTCTTGTCTATTCCATATTTGGCTTAAGGAACTTTATCTGTGCTCATTTCAATCTCTGGTTTTATGCAGCACCCCAACTCACCTTTCCCCTTAAGCAAGCATAAGTTGGGTTTCTAAATTTGAGACCCTGTTCTGTTTTGGAATTCAGTTCCTGTGTAGCCAAGGTTACATTCCGTGTATTAGTGATATCTTATGATGTTTCTTTTTCTGTGTGACTTATTTCAGTTAGAATCATCATACCTGAATCCACTCATTATGCTGCTACGGGCCTGATGACATAGATTTCATTGCTGACTGATACTGCATTGTACGTAAGTACCACAACTTCTTTATCCATTTTTCACTTTCTGCGATATTGAACTTGTACCGTAAACCAGGTTCTTGTAAACAGAGCCGTCCCAACCTTTGGGGTGGCTGTGTCTTTTTGATTTTAATTTCCCTAAGCTATAGGACCATAAGTGGAAGTGCCCTAGGCTCTGTTGCTTTGTTTTTTAGATGTTTCAGGAAACACCATACACTTCTCCAGAGTGGCTGTTGGCAATTTACATACCGCCCATCAGCATAACAAGGCTCCCAGTTCTCCATGGCCTGTCCTGCCTTTCTGGATTTTACACTTTTTTCAGATGGCCCTTTTGACCGGGGGGAAGTGAGACTTCATTGTAGTGCAGATTTCCTTTGCAAGCTTGCTTGGTTGGCCAAAAGGGGCGTATGCGTTTTTTTCCTGAATATATTCAGGAAAAAACGCATACACCCTTTTTGGCCAAGTGCATCATTGTGGACGTTCTGCCTCTTTTCCTATGCTTTCAATGCAATTCCAGTCTACCTCCTGAAATCGGTTTCCTGCAATTCTGCCCCGCTTTCAAGTCCTCTTGGCAGCCTTACTTCAGTATATTTTTGGACGATAGCTGTCATTTATAACTCTGCAGGTTTGTGAATTACAGTGCCCCTGAGCTCCTTTCTTCAACTCGCTTTCTCGTGAGCTGGCCGCAACACCGCAGGATGGCTTCAGGCCCTAATCTGGTTCCGGCACGGCACGCTGAGCCTTTGGTTAATTCCTCTTCCTGGTGGGAAATGAGAGTTAAATTTGCCCGTCCAGACACCTCCAGCTAGTCTCTCATTGGTTCTCCCTATTCCTGTTCATCTTCCGCAGAAATTGCAAACTGGGCCAAACAGGAGGTTAAAGGCACTGACTCTCCAAGTCGGGAGAGTGTTAGTAAAGCGTCTGGAATGTTGCACCCGAGTACCAGGGGACGAAAACTGACACATATTCAAACACGTCTCCCGATCACACGGTGGATCATACTCTGGGTTCCACATGCATGTTTTAGCTGAAGGAAGAATACCTTAAACCTGGAGAGTTGAGACCCGTGGAATGGGTACCATGCAATATGACTTCAAAGGGTCTTCATTTGCTCACCGAACCTCTCCAGTCCTATCACTGCTGCGTTTATGCCCCTGTACACACGCTTGATTCTCTTTCAGAGACATAGCAATCCATAGGTTTTAAGATACTTCCTAGTCAGGTACATTCTTAGGCGTTTAATATGGGGTGTTGAGTCCATTTCGTTGAGCAAGGAGTAGCTCTTGTCTATTCCATATTTGGCTTAAGGAACTTTATCTGTGCTCATTTCAATCTCTGGTTTTATGCAGCACCCCAACTCACCTTTCCCCTTAAGCAAGCATAAGTTGGGTTTCTAAATTTGAGACCCTGTTCTGTTTTGGAATTCAGTTCCTGTGTAGCCAAGGTTACATTCCGTGTATTAGTGATATCTTATGATGTTTCTTTTTCTGTGTGACTTATTTCAGTTAGAATCATCATACCTGAATCCACTCATTATGCTGCTACGGGCCTGATGACATAGATTTCATTGCTGACTGATACTGCATTGTACGTAAGTACCACAACTTCTTTATCCATTTTTCACTTTCTGCGATATTGAACTTGTACCGTAAACCAGGTTCTTGTAAACAGAGCCGTCCCAACCGTTGGGGTGTCTGTGTCTTTTTGATTTTAATTTCCCTAAGCTATAGGACCATAAGTGGAAGTGCCCTAGGCTCTGTTGCTTTGTTTTTTAGATGTTTCAGGAAACACCATACACTTCTCCCGAGTGGCTGTTGGCAATTTACATCCCGCCCATCAGCATAACAAGGCTCCCAGTTCTCCATGGCCTGTCCTGCCTTTCTGGATTTTACACTTTTTTCAGATGGCCCTTTTGACCGGGGGGAAGTGAGACTTCATTGTAGTGCAGATTTCCTTTGCAAGCTTGCTTGGTTGGCCAAAAGGGGCGTATGCGTTTTTTTCCTGAATATATTCAGGAAAAAACGCATACGCCCTTTTTGGCCAAGTGCATCATTGTGGACGTTCTGCCTCTTTTCCTATGCTTTCAATGCAATTCCAGTCTACCTCCTGAAATCGGTTTCCTGCAATTCTGCCCCGCTTTCAAGTCCTCTTGGCAGCCTTACTTCAGTATATTTTTGGACGATAGCTGTCATTTATAACTCTGCAGGTTTGTGAATTACAGTGCCCCTGAGCTCCTTTCTTCAACTCGCTTTCTCGTGAGCTGGCCGCAACACCGCAGGATGGCTTCAGGCCCTAATCTGGTTCCGGCACGGCACGATGAGCCTTTGGTTAATTCCTCTTCCTGGTGGGAAATGAGAGTTAAATTTGCCCGTCCAGACACCTCCAGCTAGTCTCTCATTGGTTCTCCCTATTCCTGTTCATCTTCCGCAGAAATTGCAAACTGGGCCAAACAGGAGGTTAAAGGCACTGACTCTCCAAGTCGGGAGAGTGTTAGTAAAGCGTCTGGAATGTTGCACCCGAGTACCAGGGGACGAAAACTGACACATATTCAAACACGTCTCCCGATCACACGGTGGATCATACTCTGGGTTCCACATGCATGTTTTAGCTGAAGGAAGAATACCTTAAACCTGGAGAGTTGAGACCCGTGGAATGGGTACCATGCAATATGACTTCAAAGGGTCTTCATTTGCTCACCGAACCTCTCCAGTCCTATCACTGCTGCGTTTATGCCCCTGTACACACGCTTGATTCTCTTTCGGAGACATAGCAATCCATAGGTTTTAAGATACTTCCTAGTCAGGTACATTCTTAGGCGTTTAATATGGGGTGTTGAGTCCATTTCGTTGAGCAAGGAGTAGCTCTTGTCTATTCCATATTTGGCTTAAGGAACTTTATCTGTGCTCATTTCAATCTCTGGTTTTATGCAGCACCCCAACTCACCTTTCCCCTTAAGCAAGCATAAGTTGGGTTTCTAAATTTGAGACCCTGTTCTGTTTTGGAATTCAGTTCCTGTGTAGCCAAGGTTACATTCCGTGTATTAGTGATATCTTATGATGTTTCTTTTTCTGTGTGACTTATTTCAGTTAGAATCATCATACCTGAATCCACTCATTATGCTGCTACGGGCCTGATGACATAGATTTCATTGCTGACTGATACTGCATTGTACGTAAGTACCACAACTTCTTTATCCATTTTTCACTTTCTGCGATATTGAACTTGTACCGTAAACCAGGTTCTTGTAAACAGAGCCGTCCCAACCGTTGGGGTGTCTGTGTCTTTTTGATTTTAATTTCCCTAAGCTATAGGACCATAAGTGGAAGTGCCCTAGGCTCTGTTGCTTTGTTTTTTAGATGTTTCAGGAAACACCATACACTTCTCCCGAGTGGCTGTTGGCAATTTACATCCCGCCCATCAGCATAACAAGGCTCCCAGTTCTCCATGGCCTGTCCTGCCTTTCTGGATTTTACACTTTTTTCAGATGGCCCTTTTGACCGGGGGGAAGTGAGACTTCATTGTAGTGCAGATTTCCTTTGCAAGCTTGCTTGGTTGGCCAAAAGGGGCGTATGCGTTTTTTCCTGAATATATTCAGGAAAAAACGCATACGCCCTTTTTGGCCAAGTGCATCATTGTGGACGTTCTGCCTCTTTTCCTATGCTTTAAATGCAATTCCAGTCTACCTCCTGAAATCGGTTTCCTGCAATTCTGCCCCGCTTTCAAGTCCTCTTGGCAGCCTTACTTCAGTATATTTTTGGACGATAGCTGTCATTTATAACTCTGCAGGTTTGTGAATTACAGTGCCCCTGAGCTCCTTTCTTCAACTCGCTTTCTCGTGAGCTGGCCGCAACACCGCAGGATGGCTTCAGGCCCTAATCTGGTTCCGGCACGGCACGCTGAGCCTTTGGTTAATTCCTCTTCCTGGTGGGAAATGAGAGTTAAATTTGCCCGTCCTGACACCTCCAGCTAGTCTCTCATTGGTTCTCCCTATTCCTGTTCATCTTCCACAGAAATTGCAAACTGGGCCAAACAGGAGGTTAAAGGCACTGACTCTCCAAGTCGGGAGAGTGTTAATAAAGCGTCTGGAATGTTGCACCCGAGTACCAGGGGACGAAAACTGACACATATTGGAACACGTCTCCCGATCACACGGTGGATCATACTCTGGGTTCCACATGCATGTTTTAGCTGAAGGAAGAATACCTTAAACCTGGAGAGTTGAGACCCGTGGAATGGGTACCATGCAATATGACTTCAAAGGGTCTTCATTTGCTCACCGAACCTCTCCAGTCCTATCACTGCTGCGTTTATGCCCCTGTACACACGCTTGATTCTCTTTCGGAGACATAGCAATCCATAGGTTTTAAGATACTTCCTAGTCAGGTACATTCTTAGGCGTTTAATATGGGGTGTTGAGTCCATTTCGTTGAGCAAGGAGTAGCTCTTGTCTATTCCATATTTGGCTTAAGGAACTTTATCTGTGCTCATTTCAATCTCTGGTTTTATGCAGCACCCCAACTCACCTTTCCCCTTAAGCAAGCATAAGTTGGGTTTCTAAATTTGAGACCCTGTTCTGTTTTGGAATTCAGTTCCTGTGTAGCCAAGGTTACATTCCGTGTATTAGTGATATCTTATGATGTTTCTTTTTCTGTGTGACTTATTTCAGTTAGAATCATCATACCTGAATCCACTCATTATGCTGCTACGGGCCTGATGACATAGATTTCATTGCTGACTGATACTGCATTGTACGTAAGTACCACAACTTCTTTATCCATTTTTCACTTTCTGCGATATTGAACTTGTACCGTAAACCAGGTTCTTGTAAACAGAGCCGTCCCAACCTTTGGGGTGGCTGTGTCTTTTTGATTTTAATTTCCCTAAGCTATAGGACCATAAGTGGAAGTGCCCTAGGCTCTGTTGCTTTGTTTTTTAGATGTTTCAGGAAACACCATACACTTCTCCCGAGTGGCTGTTGGCAATTTACATCCCGCCCATCAGCATAACAAGGCTCCCAGTTCTCCATGGCCTGTCCTGCCTTTCTGGATTTTACACTTTTTTCAGATGGCCCTTTTGACCGGGGGGAAGTGAGACTTCATTGTAGTGCAGATTTCCTTTGCAAGCTTGCTTGGTTGGCCAAAAGGGGCGTATGCGTTTTTTCCTGAATATATTCAGGAAAAAACGCATACACCCTTTTTGGCCAAGTGCATCATTGTGGACGTTCTGCCTCTTTTCCTATGCTTTCAATGCAATTCCAGTCTACCTCCTGAAATCGGTTTTCTGCAATTCTGCCCCGCTTTCAAGTCCTCTTGGCAGCCTTACTTCAGTATATTTTTGGACGATAGCTGTCATTTATAACTCTGCAGGTTTGTGAATTACAGTGCCCCTGAGCTCCTTTCTTCAACTCGCTTTCTCGTGAGCTGGCCGCAACACCGCAGGATGGCTTCAGGCCCTAATCTGGTTCCGGCACGGCACGCTGAGCCTTTGGTTAATTCCTCTTCCTGGTGGGAAATGAGAGTTAAATTTGCCCGTCCAGACACCTCCAGCTAGTCTCTCATTGGTTCTCCCTATTCCTGTTCATCTTCCGCAGAAATTGCAAACTGGGCCAAACAGGAGGTTAAAGGCACTGACTCTCCAAGTCGGGAGAGTGTTAGTAAAGCGTCTGGAATGTTGCACCCGAGTACCAGGGGACGAAAACTGACACATATTCAAACACGTCTTCCCATCACACGGTTGATCATACTCTGGGTTCCACATGCATGTTTTAGCTGAAGGAAGAATACCTTAAACCTGGAGAATTGAGACCCGTGGAATGGGTACCATGCAATATGACTTCAAAGGGTCTTCATTTGCTCACCGAACCTCTCCAGTCCTATCACTGCTGCGTTTATGCCCCTGTACACACGCTTGATTCTCTTTCGGAGACATAGCAATCCATAGGTTTTAAGATACTTCCTAGTCAGGTACATTCTTAGGCGTTTAATATGGGGTGTTGAGTCCATTTCGTTGAGCAAGGAGTAGCTCTTGTCTATTCCATATTTGGCTTAAGGAACTTTATCTGTGCTCATTTCAATCTCTGGTTTTATGCAGCACCCCAACTCACCTTTCCCCTTAAGCAAGCATAAGTTGGGTTTCTAAATTTGAGACCCTGTTCTGTTTTGGAATTCAGTTCCTGTGTAGCCAAGGTTACATTCCGTGTATTAGTGATATCTTATGATGTTTCTTTTTCTGTGTGACTTATTTCAGTTAGAATCATCATACCTGAATCCACTCATTATGCTGCTACGGGCCTGATGACATAGATTTCATTGCTGAGTGATACTGCATTGTACGTAAGTACCACAACTTCTTTATCCATTTTTCACTTTCTGCGATATTGAACTTGTACCGTAAACCAGGTTCTTGTAAACAGAGCCGTCCCAACCTTTGGGGTGGCTGTGTCTTTTTGATTTTAATTTCCCTAAGCTATAGGACCATAAGTGGAAGTGCCCTAGGCTCTGTTGCTTTGTTTTTTAGATGTTTCAGGAAACACCATACACTTCTCCCGAGTGGCTGTTGGCAATTTACATCCCGCCCATCAGCATAACAAGGCTCCCAGTTCTCCATGGCCTGTCCTGCCTTTCTGGATTTTACACTTTTTTCAGATGGCCCTTTTGACCGGGGGGAAGTGAGACTTCATTGTAGTGCAGATTTCCTTTGCAAGCTTGCTTGGTTGGCCAAAAGGGGCGTATGCGTTTTTTCCTGAATATATTCAGGAAAAAACGCATACACCCTTTTTGGCCAAGTGCATCATTGTGGACGTTCTGCCTCTTTTCCTATGCTTTCAATGCAATTCCAGTCTACCTCCTGAAATCGGTTTTCTGCAATTCTGCCCCGCTTTCAAGTCCTCTTGGCAGCCTTACTTCAGTATATTTTTGGACGATAGCTGTCATTTATAACTCTGCAGGTTTGTGAATTACAGTGCCCCTGAGCTCCTTTCTTCAACTCGCTTTCTCGTGAGCTGGCCGCAACACCGCAGGATGGCTTCAGGCCCTAATCTGGTTCCGGCACGGCACGCTGAGCCTTTGGTTAATTCCTCTTCCTGGTGGGAAATGAGAGTTAAATTTGCCCGTCCAGACACCTCCAGCTAGTCTCTCATTGGTTCTCCCTATTCCTGTTCATCTTCCGCAGAAATTGCAAACTGGGCCAAACAGGAGGTTAAAGGCACTGACTCTCCAAGTCGGGAGAGTGTTAGTAAAGCGTCTGGAAAGTTGCACCCGAGTACCAGGGGACGAAAATTGAGACATATTGGAACACGTCTCCCGATCACATGGTGGATCATACTCTGGGTTCCACATGCATGTTTTAGCTGAAGGAAGAATACCTTAAACCTGGAGAGTTGAGACCCGTGGAATGGGTACCATGCAATATGACTTCAAAGGGTCTTCATTTGCTCACCGAACCTCTCCAGTCCTATCACTGCTGCGTTTATGCCCCTGTACACACGCTTGATTCTCTTTCGGAGACATAGCAATCCATAGGTTTTAAGATACTTCCTAGTCAGGTACATTCTTAGGCGTTTAATATGGGGTGTTGAGTCCATTTCGTTGAGCAAGGAGTAGCTCTTGTCTATTCCATATTTGGCTTAAGGAACTTTATCTGTGCTCATTTCAATCTCTGGTTTTATGCAGCACCCCAACTCACCTTTCCCCTTAAGCAAGCATAAGTTGGGTTTCTAAATTTGAGACCCTGTTCTGTTTTGGAATTCAGTTCCTGTGTAGCCAAGGTTACATTCCGTGTATTAGTGATATCTTATGATGTTTCTTTTTCTGTGTGACTTATTTCAGTTAGAATCATCATACCTGAATCCACTCATTATGCTGCTACGGGCCTGATGACATAGATTTCATTGCTGAGTGATACTGCATTGTACGTAAGTACCACAACTTCTTTATCCATTTTTCACTTTCTGCGATATTGAACTTGTACCGTAAACCAGGTTCTTGTAAACAGAGCCGTCCCAACCGTTGGGGTGTCTGTGTCTTTTTGATTTTAATTTCCCTAAGCTATAGGACCATAAGTGGAAGTGCCCTAGGCTCTGTTGCTTTGTTTTTTAGATGTTTCAGGAAACACCATACACTTCTCCCGAGTGGCTGTTGGCAATTTACATCCCGCCCATCAGCATAACAAGGCTCCCAGTTCTCCATGGCCTGTCCTGCCTTTCTGGATTTTACACTTTTTTCAGATGGCCCTTTTGACCGGGGGGAAGTGAGACTTCATTGTAGTGCAGATTTCCTTTGCAAGCTTGCTTGGTTGGCCAAAAAGCGCGTATGCGTTTTTTCCTGAATATATTCAGGAGAAAACGCATACGCCCTTTTTGGCCAAGTGCATCATTGTGGACGTTCTGCCTCTTTTCCTATGCTTTAAATGCAATTCCAGTCTACCTCCTGAAATCGGTTTCCTGCAATTCTGCCCCGCTTTCTAGTCCTCTTGGCAGCCTTACTTCAGTATATTTTTGGACGATAGCTGTCATTTATAACTCTGCAGGTTTGTGAATTACAGTGCCCCTGAGCTCCTTTATTCAACTCGCTTTCTTGTGAGCTGGCCGCAACACCGCAGGATGGCTTTAGGCCCTAATCTGGTTCCGGCACGGCACGCTGAGCCTTTGGTTAATTCCTCTTCCTGGTGGGAAATGAGAGTTAAATTTGCCCGTCCAGACACCTCCAGCTAGTCTCTCATTGGTTCTCCCTATTCCTGTTCATCTTCCGCAGAAATTGCAAACTGGGCCAAACAGGAGGTTAAAGGCACTGACTCTCCAAGTCGGGAGAGTGTTAGTAAAGCGTCCTGAAAGTTGCACCCGAGTACCAGGGGACGAAAACTGACACATATTGGAACACGTCTCCCGATCACACGGTGGATCATACTCTGGGTTCCACATGCATGTTTTAGCTGAAGGAAGAGTTGGAGAGTTGAGACCCTTGGAATGGGTACCATGCAATATGACTTCAAAGGGTCTTCATTTGCTCACCGAACCTCTCCAATCCTATCACTGCTGCGTTTATGCCCCTGCACACACGCTTGATTCTCTTTCGGAGACATAGCAATCCATAGGTTTTAAGATACTTCCTAGTCTGGTACACTCTTAGGCATTTAATATGGGGTGTTGAGTCCATTTCGTTGAGCAAGGAGTAGCTCTTGTCTATTCCATATTTGGCTTAAGGAACTTTATCTGTGCTCATTTCAATCTCTGGTTTTATGCAGCACCCCAACTCACCTTTCCCCTTAAGCAAGCATAAGTTGGATTTCTAAATTTGAGACCCTGTTCTGTTTTGTAATTCAGTTCCTGTGTAGCCAAGTTTACATTCCGTGTATTAGTGATATCTTATGATGTTTCTTTTTCTGTGTGACTTATTTCAGTTAGAATCATCATACCTGAATCCACTCATTATGCTGCTACGGGCCTGATGACATAGATTTCATTGCTGAGTGATACTGCATTGTACGTAAGTACCACAACTTCTTTATCCATTTTTCACTTTCTGCGATATTGAACTTGTACCGTAAACCAGGTTCTTGTAAACAGAGCCGTCCCAACCTTTGGGGTGGCTGTGTCTTTTGATTTTAATTTCCCTAAGCTATAGGACCATAAGTGGAAGTGCCCTAGGCTCTGTTGCTTTGTTTTTTAGATGTTTCAGGAAACACCATACACTTCTCCCGAGTGGCTGTTGGCAATTTACATCCCGCCCATCAGCATAACAAGGCTCCCAGTTCTCCATGGCCTGTCCTGCCTTTCTGGATTTTATACTTTTTTCAGATGGCCCTTTTGACCGGGGGGAAGTGAGACTTCATTGTAGTGCAGATTTCCTTTGCAAGCTTGCTTGGTTGGCCAAAAAGGGCGTATGCGTTTTTTCCTGAATATATTCAGGAGAAAACGCATACGCCCTTTTTGGCCAAGTGCATCATTGTGGACGTTCTGCCTCTTTTCCTATGCTTTAAATGCAATTCCAGTCTACCTCCTGAAATCGGTTTCCTGCAATTCTGCCCCGCTTTCAAGTCCTCTTGGCAGCCTTACTTCAGTATATTTTTGGACGATAGCTGTCATTTATAACTCTGCAGGTTTTTGAATTACAGTGCCCCTGAGCTCCTTTCTTCAACTCGCTTTCTTGTGAGCTGGCCGCAACACCGCAGGATGGCTTTAGGCCCTAATCTGGTTCCGGCACGGCACGCTGAGCCTTTGGTTAATTCCTCTTCCTGGTGGGAAATGAGAGTTAAATTTGCCCGTCCAGACACCTCCAGCTAGTCTCTCATTGGTTCTCCCTATTCCTGTTCATCTTCCGCAGAAATTGCAAACTGGGCCAAACAGGAGGTTAAAGGCACTGACTCTCCAAGTCGGGAGAGTGTTAGTAAAGCGTCTGGAATGTTGCACCCGAGTACCAGGGGACGAAAACTGAGACATATTGGAACACGTCTCCCGATCACATGGTGGATCATACTCTGGGTTCCACATGCATGTTTTAGCTGAAGGAAGAATACCTTAAACCTGGAGAGTTGAGACCCGTGGAATGGGTACCATGCAATATGACTTCAAAGGGTCTTCATTTGCTCACCGAACCTCTCCAGTCCTATCACTGCTGCGTTTATGCCCCTGTACACACGCTTGATTCTCTTTCGGAGACATAGCAATCCATAGGTTTTAAGATACTTCCTAGTCAGGTACATTCTTAGGCGTTTAATATGGGGTGTTGAGTCCATTTCGTTGAGCAAGGAGTAGCTCTTGTCTATTCCATATTTGGCTTAAGGAACTTTATCTGTGCTCATTTCAATCTCTGGTTTTATGCAGCACCCCAACTCACCTTTCCCCTTAAGCAAGCATAAGTTGGGTTTCTAAATTTGAGACCCTGTTCTGTTTTGGAATTCAGTTCCTGTGTAGCCAAGGTTACATTCCGTGTATTAGTGATATCTTATGATGTTTCTTTTTCTGTGTGACTTATTTCAGTTAGAATCATCATACCTGAATCCACTCATTATGCTGCTACGGGCCTGATGACATAGATTTCATTGCTGAGTGATACTGCATTGTACGTAAGTACCACAACTTCTTTATCCATTTTTCACTTTCTGCGATATTGAACTTGTACCGTAAACCAGGTTCTTGTAAACAGAGCCGTCCCAACCTTTGGGGTGGCTGTGTCTTTTTGATTTTAATTTCCCTAAGCTATAGGACCATAAGTGGAAGTGCCCTAGGCTCTGTTGCTTTGTTTTTTAGATGTTTCAGGAAACACCATACACTTCTCCCGAGTGGCTGTTGGCAATTGACATCCCGCCCATCAGCATAACAAGGCTCCCAGTTCTCCATGGCCTGTCCTGCCTTTCTGGATTTTACACTTTTTTCAGATGGCCCTTTTGACCGGGGGGAAGTGAGACTTCATTGTAGTGCAGATTTCCTTTGCAAGCTTGCTTGGTTGGCCAAAAGGGGCGTATGCGTTTTTTCCTGAATATATTCAGGAAAAAACGCATACACCCTTTTTGGCCAAGTGCATCATTGTGGACGTTCTGCCTCTTTTCCTATGCTTTAAATGCAATTCCAGTCTATCTCCTGAAATCGGTTTCCTGCAATTCTGCCCCGCTTTCAAGTCCTCTTGGCAGCCTTACTTCAGTATATTTTTGGACGATAGCTGTCATTTATAACTCTGCAGGTTTGTGAATTACAGTGCCCCTGAGCTCCTTTCTTCAACTCGCTTTCTCGTGAGCTGGCCGCAACACCGCAGGATGGCTTCAGGCCCTAATCTGGTTCCGGCACGGCACGCTGAGCCTTTGGTTAATTCCTCTTCCTGGTGGGAAATGAGAGTTAAATTTGCCCGTCCAGACACCTCCAGCTAGTCTCTCATTGGTTCTCCCTATTCCTGTTCATCTTCCGCAGAAATTGCAAACTGGGCCAAACAGGAGGTTAAAGGCACTGACTCTCCAAGTCGGGAGAGTGTTAGTAAAGCGTCTGGAATGTTGCACCCGAGTACCAGGGGACGAAAACTGAGACATATTGGAACACGTCTCCCGATCACACGGTGGATCATACTCTGGGTTCCACATGCATGTTTTAGCTGAAGGAAGAATACCTTAAACCTGGAGAGTTGAGACCCGTGGAATGGGTACCATGCAATATGACTTCAAAGGGTCTTCATTTGCTCACCGAACCTCTCCAGTCCTATCACTGCTGCGTTTATGCCCCTGTACACACGCTTGATTCTCTTTCGGAGACATAGCAATCCATAGGTTTTAAGATACTTCCTAGTCAGGTACATTCTTAGGCGTTTAATATGGGGTGTTGAGTCCATTTCGTTGAGCAAGGAGTAGCTCTTGTCTATTCCATATTTGGCTTAAGGAACTTTATCTGTGCTCATTTCAATCTCTGGTTTTATGCAGCACCCCAACTCACCTTTCCCCTTAAGCAAGCATAAGTTGGGTTTCTAAATTTGAGACCCTGTTCTGTTTTGGAATTCAGTTCCTGTGTAGCCAAGGTTACATTCCGTGTATTAGTGATATCTTATGATGTTTCTTTTTCTGTGTGACTTATTTCAGTTAGAATCATCATACCTGAATCCACTCATTATGCTGCTACGGGCCTGATGACATAGATTTCATTGCTGAGTGATACTGCATTGTACGTAAGTACCACAACTTCTTTATCCATTTTTCACTTTCTGCGATATTGAACTTGTACCGTAAACCAGGTTCTTGTAAACAGAGCCGTCCCAACCTTTGGGGTGGCTGTGTCTTTTTGATTTTAATTTCCCTAAGCTATAGGACCATAAGTGGAAGTGCCCTAGGCTCTGTTGCTTTGTTTTTTAGATGTTTCAGGAAACACCATACACTTCTCCCGAGTGGCTGTTGGCAATTGACATCCCGCCCATCAGCATAACAAGGCTCCCAGTTCTCCATGGCCTGTCCTGCCTTTCTGGATTTTACACTTTTTTCAGATGGCCCTTTTGACCGGGGGGAAGTGAGACTTCATTGTAGTGCAGATTTCCTTTGCAAGCTTGCTTGGTTGGCCAAAAGGGGCGTATGCGTTTTTTCCTGAATATATTCAGGAAAAAACGCATACACCCTTTTTGGCCAAGTGCATCATTGTGGACGTTCTGCCTCTTTTCCTATGCTTTAAATGCAATTCCAGTCTATCTCCTGAAATCGGTTTCCTGCAATTCTGCCCCGCTTTCAAGTCCTCTTGGCAGCCTTACTTCAGTATATTTTTGGACGATAGCTGTCATTTATAACTCTGCAGGTTTGTGAATTACAGTGCCCCTGAGCTCCTTTCTTCAACTCGCTTTCTCGTGAGCTGGCCGCAACACCGCAGGATGGCTTCAGGCCCTAATCTGGTTCCGGCACGGCACGCTGAGCCTTTGGTTAATTCCTCTTCCTGGTGGGAAATGAGAGTTAAATTTGCCCGTCCAGACACCTCCAGCTAGTCTCTCATTGGTTCTCCTTATTCCTGTTCATCTTCCGCAGAAATTGCAAACTGGGCCAAACAGGAGGTTAAAGGCACTGACTCTCCAAGTCGGGAGAGTGTTAGTAAAGCGTCTGGAATGTTGCACCCGAGTACCAGGGGACGAAAACTGAGACATATTGGAACACGTCTCCCGATCACACGGTGGATCATACTCTGGGTTCCACATGCATGTTTTAGCTGAAGGAAGAATACCTTAAACCTGGAGAGTTGAGACCCGTGGAATGGGTACCATGCAATATGACTTCAAAGGGTCTTCATTTGCTCACCGAACCTCTCCAGTCCTATCACTGCTGCGTTTATGCCCCTGTACACACGCTTGATTCTCTTTCGGAGACATAGCAATCCATAGGTTTTAAGATACTTCCTAGTCAGGTACATTCTTAGGCGTTTAATATGGGGTGTTGAGTCCATTTCGTTGAGCAAGGAGTAGCTCTTGTCTATTCCATATTTGGCTTAAGGAACTTTATCTGTGCTCATTTCAATCTCTGGTTTTATGCAGCACCCCAACTCACCTTTCCCCTTAAGCAAGCATAAGTTGGGTTTCTAAATTTGAGACCCTGTTCTGTTTTGGAATTCAGTTCCTGTGTAGCCAAGGTTACATTCCGTGTATTAGTGATATCTTATGATGTTTCTTTTTCTGTGTGACTTATTTCAGTTAGAATCATCATACCTGAATCCACTCATTATGCTGCTACGGGCCTGATGACATAGATTTCATTGCTGAGTGATACTGCATTGTACGTAAGTACCACAACTTCTTTATCCATTTTTCACTTTCTGCGATATTGAACTTGTACCGTAAACCAGGTTCTTGTAAACAGAGCCGTCCCAACCTTTGGGGTGGCTGTGTCTTTTTGATTTTAATTTCCCTAAGCTATAGGACCATAAGTGGAAGTGCCCTAGGCTCTGTTGCTTTGTTTTTTAGATGTTTCAGGAAACACCATACACTTCTCCCGAGTGGCTGTTGGCAATTTACATCCCGCCCATCAGCATAACAAGGCTCCCAGTTCTCCATGGCCTGTCCTGCCTTTCTGGATTTTACACTTTTTTCAGATGGCCCTTTTGACCGGGGGGAAGTGAGACTTCATTGTAGTGCAGATTTCCTTTGCAAGCTTGCTTGGTTGGCCAAAAGGGGCGTATGCGTTTTTTCCTGAATATATTCAGGAAAAAACGCATACGCCCTTTTTGGCCAAGTGCATCATTGTGGACGTTCTGCCTCTTTTCCTATGCTTTAAATGCAATTCCAGTCTACCTCCTGAAATCGGTTTCCTGCAATTCTGCCCCGCTTTCAAGTCCTCTTGGCAGCCTTACTTCAGTATATTTTTGGACGATAGCTGTCATTTATAACTCTGCAGGTTTGTGAATTACAGTGCCCCTGAGCTCCTTTCTTCAACTCGCTTTCTCGTGAGCTGGCCGCAACACCGCAGGATGGCTTCAGGCCCTAATCTGGTTCCGGCACGGCACGCTGAGCCTTTGGTTAATTCCTCTTCCTGGTGGGAAATGAGAGTTAAATTTGCCCGTCCAGACACCTCCAGCTAGTCTCTCATTGGTTCTCCTTATTCCTGTTCATCTTCCGCAGAAATTGCAAACTGGGCCAAACAGGAGGTTAAAGGCACTGACTCTCCAAGTCGGGAGAGTGTTAGTAAAGCGTCTGGAATGTTGCACCCGAGTACCAGGGGACGAAAACTGAGACATATTGGAACACGTCTCCCGATCACACGGTGGATCATACTCTGGGTTCCACATGCATGTTTTAGCTGAAGGAAGAATACCTTAAACCTGGAGAGTTGAGACCCGTGGAATGGGTACCATGCAATATGACTTCAAAGGGTCTTCATTTGCTCACCGAACCTCTCCAGTCCTATCACTGCTGCGTTTATGCCCCTGTACACACGCTTGATTCTCTTTCGGAGACATAGCAATCCATAGGTTTTAAGATACTTCCTAGTCAGGTACATTCTTAGGCGTTTAATATGGGGTGTTGAGTCCATTTCGTTGAGCAAGGAGTAGCTCTTGTCTATTCCATATTTGGCTTAAGGAACTTTATCTGTGCTCATTTCAATCTCTGGTTTTATGCAGCACCCCAACTCACCTTTCCCCTTAAGCAAGCATAAGTTGGGTTTCTAAATTTGAGACCCTGTTCTGTTTTGGAATTCAGTTCCTGTGTAGCCAAGGTTACATTCCGTGTATTAGTGATATCTTATGATGTTTCTTTTTCTGTGTGACTTATTTCAGTTAGAATCATCATACCTGAATCCACTCATTATGCTGCTACGGGCCTGATGACATAGATTTCATTGCTGAGTGATACTGCATTGTACGTAAGTACCACAACTTCTTTATCCATTTTTCACTTTCTGCGATATTGAACTTGTACCGTAAACCAGGTTCTTGTAAACAGAGCCGTCCCAACCTTTGGGGTGGCTGTGTCTTTTTGATTTTAATTTCCCTAAGCTATAGGACCATAAGTGGAAGTGCCCTAGGCTCTGTTGCTTTGTTTTTTAGATGTTTCAGGAAACACCATACACTTCTCCCGAGTGGCTGTTGGCAATTTACATACCGCCCATCAGCATAACAAGGCTCCCAGTTCTCCATGGCCTGTCCTGCCTTTCTGGATTTTACACTTTTTTCAGATGGCCCTTTTGACCGGGGGGAAGTGAGACTTCATTGTAGTGCAGATTTCCTTTGCAAGCTTGCTTGGTTGGCCAAAAGGGGCGTATGCATTTTTTTCCTGAATATATTCAGGAAAAAACGCATACACCCTTTTTGGCCAAGTGCATCATTGTGGACGTTCTGCCTCTTTTCCTATGCTTTAAATGCAATTCCAGTCTACCTCCTGAAATCGGTTTCCTGCAATTCTGCCCCGCTTTCAAGTCCTCTTGGCAGCCTTACTTCAGTATATTTTTGGACGATAGCTGTCATTTATAACTCTGCAGGTTTGTGAATTACAGTGCCCCTGAGCTCCTTTCTTCAACTCGCTTTCTCGTGAGCTGGCCGCAACACCGCAGGATGGCTTCAGGCCCTAATCTGGTTCCGGCACGGCACGCTGAGCCTTTGGTTAATTCCTCTTCCTGGTGGGAAATGAGAGTTAAATTTGCCCGTCCAGACACCTCCAGCTAGTCTCTCATTGGTTCTCCCTATTCCTGTTCATCTTCCGCAGAAATTGCAAACTGGGCCAAACAGGAGGTTAAAGGCACTGACTCTCCAAGTCGGGAGAGTGTTAGTAAAGCGTCTGGAATGTTGCACCCGAGTACCAGGGGACGAAAACTGAGACATATTGGAACACGTCTCCCGATCACACGGTGGATCATACTCTGGGTTCCACATGCATGTTTTAGCTGAAGGAAGAATACCTTAAACCTGGAGAGTTGAGACCCGTGGAATGGGTACCATGCAATATGACTTCAAAGGGTCTTCATTTGCTCACCGAACCTCTCCAGTCCTATCACTGCTGCGTTTATGCCCCTGTACACACGCTTGATTCTCTTTCGGAGACATAGCAATCCATAGGTTTTAAGATACTTCCTAGTCAGGTACATTCTTAGGCGTTTAATATGGGGTGTTGAGTCCATTTCGTTGAGCAAGGAGTAGCTCTTGTCTATTCCATATTTGGCTTAAGGAACTTTATCTGTGCTCATTTCAATCTCTGGTTTTATGCAGCACCCCAACTCACCTTTCCCCTTAAGCAAGCATAAGTTGGGTTTCTAAATTTGAGACCCTGTTCTGTTTTGGAATTCAGTTCCTGTGTAGCCAAGGTTACATTCCGTGTATTAGTGATATCTTATGATGTTTCTTTTTCTGTGTGACTTATTTCAGTTAGAATCATCATACCTGAATCCACTCATTATGCTGCTACGGGCCTGATGACATAGATTTCATTGCTGACTGATACTGCATTGTACGTAAGTACCACAACTTCTTTATCCATTTTTCACTTTCTGCGATATTGAACTTGTACCGTAAACCAGGTTCTTGTAAACAGAGCCGTCCCAACCGTTGGGGTGTCTGTGTCTTTTTGATTTTAATTTCCCTAAGCTATAGGACCATAAGTGGAAGTGCCCTAGGCTCTGTTGCTTTGTTTTTTAGATGTTTCAGGAAACACCATACACTTCTCCCGAGTGGCTGTTGGCAATTTACATCCCGCCCATCAGCATAACAAGGCTCCCAGTTCTCCATGGCCTGTCCTGCCTTTCTGGATTTTACACTTTTTTCAGATGGCCCTTTTGACCGGGGGGAAGTGAGACTTCATTGTAGTGCAGATTTCCTTTGCAAGCTTGCTTGGTTGGCCAAAAAGGGCGTATGCGTTTTTTCCTGAATATATTCAGGAAGAAACGCATACGCCCTTTTTGGCCAAGTGCATCATTGTGGACGTTCTGCCTCTTTTCCTATGCTTTAAATGCAATTCCAGTCTACCTCCTGAAATCGGTTTCCTGCAATTCTGCCCCGCTTTCAAGTCCTCTTGGCAGCCTTACTTCAGTATATTTTTGGACGATAGCTGTCATTTATAACTCTGCAGGTTTGTGAATTACAGTGCCCCTGAGCTCCTTTCTTCAACTCGCTTTCTTGTGAGCTGGCCGCAACACCGCAGGATGGCTTTAGGCCCTAATCTGGTTCCGGCACGGAATGCTGAGCCTTTGGTTAATTCCTCTTCCTGGTGGGAAATGAGAGTTAAATTTGCCCGTCCAGACACCTCCAGCTAGTCTCTCATTGGTTCTCCCTATTCCTGTTCATCTTCCGCAGAAATTGCAAACTGGGCCAAACAGGAGGTTAAAGGCACTGACTCTCCAAGTCGGGAGAGTGTTAGTAAAGCGTCTGGAATGTTGCACCCGAGT
Organism: Lagenorhynchus albirostris; assembly: GCF_949774975.1. Classification (NCBI taxonomy): domain Eukaryota; kingdom Metazoa; phylum Chordata; class Mammalia; order Artiodactyla; family Delphinidae; genus Lagenorhynchus; species Lagenorhynchus albirostris. The sequence continues at coordinate 7,308 of NW_026783593.1, read as the reverse complement.
ACCAGGGGACGAAAACTGACACATATTCAAACACGTCTCCCCATCACACGGTTGATCATACTCTGGGTTCCACATGCATGTTTTAGCTGAAGGAAGAATACCTTAAACCTGGAGAATTGAGACCCGTGGAATGGGTACCATGCAATATGACTTCAAAGGGTCTTCATTTGCTCACCGAACCTCTCCAGTCCTATCACTGCTGCGTTTATGCCCCTGTACACACGCTTGATTCTCTTTCGGAGACATAGCAATCCATAGGTTTTAAGATACTTCCTAGTCAGGTACATTCTTAGGCGTTTAATATGGGGTGTTGAGTCCATTTCGTTGAGCAAGGAGTAGCTCTTGTCTATTCCATATTTGGCTTAAGGAACTTTATCTGTGCTCATTTCAATCTCTGGTTTTATGCAGCACCCCAACTCACCTTTCCCCTTAAGCAAGCATAAGTTGGGTTTCTAAATTTGAGACCCTGTTCTGTTTTGTAATTCAGTTCCTGTGTAGCCAAGTTTACATTCCGTGTATTAGTGATATCTTATGATGTTTCTTTTTCTGTGTGACTTATTTCAGTTAGAATCATCATACCTGAATCCACTCATTATGCTGCTACGGGCCTGATGACATAGATTTCATTGCTGAGTGATACTGCATTGTACGTAAGTACCACAACTTCTTTATCCATTTTTCACTTTCTGCGATATTGAACTTGTACCGTAAACCAGGTTCTTGTAAACAGAGCCGTCCCAACCTTTGGGGTGGCTGTGTCTTTTTGATTTTAATTTCCCTAAGCTATAGGACCATAAGTGGAAGTGCCCTAGGCTCTGTTGCTTTGTTTTTTAGATGTTTCAGGAAACACCATACACTTCTCCCGAGTGGCTGTTGGCAATTTACATCCCGCCCATCAGCATAACAAGGCTCCCAGTTCTCCATGGCCTGTCCTGCCTTTCTGGATTTTACACTTTTTTCAGATGGCCCTTTTGACCGGGGGGAAGTGAGACTTCATTGTAGTGCAGATTTCCTTTGCAAGCTTGCTTGGTTGGCCAAAAGGGGCGTATGCGTTTTTTCCTGAATATATTCAGGAAAAAACGCATACTCCCTTTTTGGCCAAGTGCATCATTGTGGACGTTCTGCCTCTTTTCCTATGCTTTCAATGCAATTCCAGTCTACCTCCTGAAATCGGTTTTCTGCAATTCTGCCCCGCTTTCAAGTCCTCTTGGCAGCCTTACTTCAGTATATTTTTGGACGATAGCTGTCATTTATAACTCTGCAGGTTTGTGAATTACAGTGCCCCTGAGCTCCTTTCTTCAACTCGCTTTCTCGTGAGCTGGCCGCAACACCGCAGGATGGCTTCAGGCCCTAATCTGGTTCCGGCACGGCACGCTGAGCCTTTGGTTAATTCCTCTTCCTGGTGGGAAATGAGAGTTAAATTTGCCCGTCCAGACACCTCCAGCTAGTCTCTCATTGGTTCTCCCTATTCCTGTTCATCTTCCGCAGAAATTGCAAACTGGGCCAAACAGGAGGTTAAAGGCACTGACTCTCCAAGTCGGGAGAGTGTTAGTAAAGCGTCTGGAATGTTGCACCCGAGTACCAGGGGACGAAAACTGACACATATTCAAACACGTCTCCCGATCACACGGTGGATCATACTCTGGGTTCCACATGCATGTTTTAGCTGAAGGAAGAATACCTTAAACCTGGAGAGTTGAGACCCGTGGAATGGGTACCATGCAATATGACTTCAAAGGGTCTTCATTTGCTCACCGAACCTCTCCAGTCCTATCACTGCTGCGTTTATGCCCCTGTACACACGCTTGATTCTCTTTCGGAGACATAGCAATCCATAGGTTTTAAGATACTTCCTAGTCAGGTACATTCTTAGGCGTTTAATATGGGGTGTTGAGTCCATTTCGTTGAGCAAGGAGTAGCTCTTGTCTATTCCATATTTGGCTTAAGGAACTTTATCTGTGCTCATTTCAATCTCTGGTTTTATGCAGCACCCCAACTCACCTTTCCCCTTAAGCAAGCATAAGTTGGGTTTCTAAATTTGAGACCCTGTTCTGTTTTGGAATTCAGTTCCTGTGTAGCCAAGGTTACATTCCGTGTATTAGTGATATCTTATGATGTTTCTTTTTCTGTGTGACTTATTTCAGTTAGAATCATCATACCTGAATCCACTCATTATGCTGCTACGGGCCTGATGACATAGATTTCATTGCTGACTGATACTGCATTGTACGTAAGTACCACAACTTCTTTATCCATTTTTCACTTTCTGCGATATTGAACTTGTACCGTAAACCAGGTTCTTGTAAACAGAGCCGTCCCAACCTTTGGGGTGGCTGTGTCTTTTTGATTTTAATTTCCCTAAGCTATAGGACCATAAGTGGAAGTGCCCTAGGCTCTGTTGCTTTGTTTTTTAGATGTTTCAGGAAACACCATACACTTCTCCCGAGTGGCTGTTGGCAATTTACATCCCGCCCATCAGCATAACAAGGCTCCCAGTTCTCCATGGCCTGTCCTGCCTTTCTGGATTTTACACTTTTTTCAGATGGCCCTTTTGACCGGGGGGAAGTGAGACTTCATTGTAGTGCAGATTTCCTTTGCAAGCTTGCTTGGTTGGCCAAAAGGGGCGTATGCGTTTTTTCCTGAATATATTCAGGAAAAAACGCATACGCCCTTTTTGGCCAAGTGCATCATTGTGGACGTTCTGCCTCTTTTCCTATGCTTTCAATGCAATTCCAGTCTACCTCCTGAAATCGGTTTTCTGCAATTCTGCCCCGCTTTCAAGTCCTCTTGGCAGCCTTACTTCAGTATATTTTTGGACGATAGCTGTCATTTATAACTCTGCAGGTTTGTGAATTACAGTGCCCCTGAGCTCCTTTCTTCAACTCGCTTTCTCGTGAGCTGGCCGCAACACCGCAGGATGGCTTCAGGCCCTAATCTGGTTCCGGCACGGCACGCTGAGCCTTTGGTTAATTCCTCTTCCTGGTGGGAAATGAGAGTTAAATTTGCCCGTCCAGACACCTCCAGCTAGTCTCTCATTGGTTCTCCCTATTCCTGTTCATCTTCCGCAGAAATTGCAAACTGGGCCAAACAGGAGGTTAAAGGCACTGACTCTCCAAGTCGGGAGAGTGTTAGTAAAGCGTCTGGAAAGTTGCACCCGAGTACCAGGGGACGAAAACTGAGACATATTGGAACACGTCTCCCGATCACACGGTGGATCATACTCTGGGTTCCACATGCATGTTTTAGCTGAAGGAAGAATACCTTAAACCTGGAGAGTTGAGACCCGTGGAATGGGTACCATGCAATATGACTTCAAAGGGTCTTCATTTGCTCACCGAACCTCTCCAGTCCTATCACTGCTGCGTTTATGCCCCTGTACACACGCTTGATTCTCTTTCGGAGACATAGCAATCCATAGGTTTTAAGATACTTCCTAGTCAGGTACATTCTTAGGCGTTTAATATGGGGTGTTGAGTCCATTTCGTTGAGCAAGGAGTAGCTCTTGTCTATTCCATATTTGGCTTAAGGAACTTTATCTGTGCTCATTTCAATCTCTGGTTTTATGCAGCACCCCAACTCACCTTTCCCCTTAAGCAAGCATAAGTTGGGTTTCTAAATTTGAGACCCTGTTCTGTTTTGGAATTCAGTTCCTGTGTAGCCAAGGTTACATTCCGTGTATTAGTGATATCTTATGATGTTTCTTTTTCTGTGTGACTTATTTCAGTTAGAATCATCATACCTGAATCCACTCATTATGCTGCTACGGGCCTGATGACATAGATTTCCTTGCTGAGTGATACTGCATTGTACGTAAGTAGCACAACTTCTTTATCCATTTTTCACTTTCTGCGATATTGAACTTGTACCGTAAACCAGGTTCTTGTAAACAGAGCCGTCCCAACCGTTGGGGTGTCTGTGTCTTTTTGATTTTAATTTCCCTAAGCTATAGGACCATAAGTGGAAGTGCCCTAGGCTCTGTTGCTTTGTTTTTTAGATGTTTCAGGAAACACCATACACTTCTCCCGAGTGGCTGTTGGCAATTTACATCCCGCCCATCAGCATAACAAGGCTCCCAGTTCTCCATGGCCTGTCCTGCCTTTCTGGATTTTACACTTTTTTCAGATGGCCCTTTTGACCGGGGGGAAGTGAGACTTCATTGTAGTGCAGATTTCCTTTGCAAGCTTGCTTGGTTGGCCAAAAAGGGCGTATGCGTTTTTTCCTGAATATATTCAGGAAGAAACGCATACGCCCTTTTTGGCCAAGTGCATCATTGTGGACGTTCTGCCTCTTTTCCTATGCTTTAAATGCAATTCCAGTCTACCTCCTGAAATCGGTTTCCTGCAATTCTGCCCCGCTTTCAAGTCCTCTTGGCAGCCTTACTTCAGTATATTTTTGGACGATAGCTGTCATTTATAACTCTGCAGGTTTGTGAATTACAGTGCCCCTGAGCTCCTTTCTTCAACTCGCTTTCTCGTGAGCTGGCCGCAACACCGCAGGATGGCTTCAGGCCCTAATCTGGTTCCGGCACGGCACGCTGAGCCTTTGGTTAATTCCTCTTCCTGGTGGGAAATGAGAGTTAAATTTGCCCGTCCAGACACCTCCAGCTAGTCTCTCATTGGTTCTCCCTATTCCTGTTCATCTTCCGCAGAAATTGCAAACTGGGCCAAACAGGAGGTTAAAGGCACTGACTCTCCAAGTCGGGAGAGTGTTAGTAAAGCGTCTGGAATGTTGCACCCGAGTACCAGGGGACGAAAACTGACACATATTGGAACACGTCTCCCGATCACACGGTGGATCATACTCTGGGTTCCACATGCATGTTTTAGCTGAAGGAAGAATACCTTAAACCTGGAGAGTTGAGACCCGTGGAATGGGTACCATGCAATATGACTTCAAAGGGTCTTCATTTGCTCACCGAACCTCTCCAGTCCTATCACTGCTGCGTTTATGCCCCTGTACACACGCTTGATTCTCTTTCGGAGACATAGCAATCCATAGGTTTTAAGATACTTCCTAGTCAGGTACATTCTTAGGCGTTTAATATGGGGTGTTGAGTCCATTTCGTTGAGCAAGGAGTAGCTCTTGTCTATTCCATATTTGGCTTAAGGAACTTTATCTGTGCTCATTTCAATCTCTGGTTTTATGCAGCACCCCAACTCACCTTTCCCCTTAAGCAAGCATAAGTTGGGTTTCTAAATTTGAGACCCTGTTCTGTTTTGGAATTCAGTTCCTGTGTAGCCAAGGTTACATTCCGTGTATTAGTGATATCTTATGATGTTTCTTTTTCTGTGTGACTTATTTCAGTTAGAATCATCATACCTGAATCCACTCATTATGCTGCTACGGGCCTGATGACATAGATTTCATTGCTGAGTGATACTGCATTGTACGTAAGTACCACAACTTCTTTATCCATTTTTCACTTTCTGCGATATTGAACTTGTACCGTAAACCAGGTTCTTGTAAACAGAGCCGTCCCAACCTTTGGGGTGGCTGTGTCTTTTTGATTTTAATTTCCCTAAGCTATAGGACCATAAGTGGAAGTGCCCTAGGCTCTGTTGCTTTGTTTTTTAGATGTTTCAGGAAACACCATACACTTCTCCCGAGTGGCTGTTGGCAATTTACATCCCGCCCATCAGCATAACAAGGCTCCCAGTTCTCCATGGCCTGTCCTGCCTTTCTGGATTTTACACTTTTTTCAGATGGCCCTTTTGACCGGGGGGAAGTGAGACTTCATTGTAGTGCAGATTTCCTTTGCAAGCTTGCTTGGTTGGCCAAAAGGGGCGTATGCGTTTTTTCCTGAATATATTCAGGAAAAAACGCATACACCCTTTTTGGCCAAGTGCATCATTGTGGACGTTCTGCCTCTTTTCCTATGCTTTCAATGCAATTCCAGTCTACCTCCTGAAATCGGTTTTCTGCAATTCTGCCCCGCTTTCAAGTCCTCTTGGCAGCCTTACTTCAGTATATTTTTGGACGATAGCTGTCATTTATAACTCTGCAGGTTTGTGAATTACAGTGCCCCTGAGCTCCTTTCTTCAACTCGCTTTCTCGTGAGCTGGCCGCAACACCGCAGGATGGCTTCAGGCCCTAATCTGGTTCCGGCACGGCACGCTGAGCCTTTGGTTAATTCCTCTTCCTGGTGGGAAATGAGAGTTAAATTTGCCCGTCCAGACACCTCCAGCTAGTCTCTCATTGGTTCTCCCTATTCCTGTTCATCTTCCGCAGAAATTGCAAACTGGGCCAAACAGGAGGTTAAAGGCACTGACTCTCCAAGTCGGGAGAGTGTTAGTAAAGCGTCTGGAAAGTTGCACCCGAGTACCAGGGGACGAAAATTGAGACATATTGGAACACGTCTCCCGATCACATGGTGGATCATACTCTGGGTTCCACATGCATGTTTTAGCTGAAGGAAGAATACCTTAAACCTGGAGAGTTGAGACCCGTGGAATGGGTACCATGCAATATGACTTCAAAGGGTCTTCATTTGCTCACCGAACCTCTCCAGTCCTATCACTGCTGCGTTTATGCCCCTGTACACACGCTTGATTCTCTTTCGGAGACATAGCAATCCATAGGTTTTAAGATACTTCCTAGTCAGGTACATTCTTAGGCGTTTAATATGGGGTGTTGAGTCCATTTCGTTGAGCAAGGAGTAGCTCTTGTCTATTCCATATTTGGCTTAAGGAACTTTATCTGTGCTCATTTCAATCTCTGGTTTTATGCAGCACCCCAACTCACCTTTCCCCTTAAGCAAGCATAAGTTGGGTTTCTAAATTTGAGACCCTGTTCTGTTTTGGAATTCAGTTCCTGTGTAGCCAAGGTTACATTCCGTGTATTAGTGATATCTTATGATGTTTCTTTTTCTGTGTGACTTATTTCAGTTAGAATCATCATACCTGAATCCACTCATTATGCTGCTACGGGCCTGATGACATAGATTTCATTGCTGAGTGATACTGCATTGTACGTAAGTACCACAACTTCTTTATCCATTTTTCACTTTCTGCGATATTGAACTTGTACCGTAAACCAGGTTCTTGTAAACAGAGCCGTCCCAACCTTTGGGGTGGCTGTGTCTTTTTGATTTTAATTTCCCTAAGCTATAGGACCATAAGTGGAAGTGCCCTAGGCTCTGTTGCTTTGTTTTTTAGATGTTTCAGGAAACACCATACACTTCTCCCGAGTGGCTGTTGGCAATTTACATCCCGCCCATCAGCATAACAAGGCTCCCAGTTCTCCATGGCCTGTCCTGCCTTTCTGGATTTTACACTTTTTTCAGATGGCCCTTTTGACCGGGGGGAAGTG
>NW_026783592.1:0-39084 GCF_949774975.1 Lagenorhynchus albirostris | reverse complement strand
GATTTCCTTTGCAAGCTTGCTTGGTTGGCCAAAAAGGGCGTATGCGTTTTTTCCTGAATATATTCAGGAAAAAACGCATACGCCCTTTTTGGCCAAGTGCATCATTGTGGACGTTCTGCCTCTTTTCCTATGCTTTATATGCAATTCCAGTCTACCTCCTGAAATCGGTTTCCTGCAATTCAGTCCCGCTTTCAAGTCCTCTTGGCAACCTTACTTCAATATATTTTTGGACGATAGGTGTCATTTATAACTCTGCAGGTTTGTGAATGACAGTGCCCATGAGCTCCTTTCTTCAACTCGCTTTCTTGTGAGCTGGCCGCAACACCGCAGGATTGCTTCAGGCCCTAGTGTGGTTCCGGCATGGCACGCTGAGCCTTTGGTTAATTCCTCTTCCTGGTGGGAAATGAGAGTTAAATTTGCCCGTCCAGACACCTCCAGCTAGTCTCTCATTGGTTCTCCCTATTCCTGTTCATTTTCCGCAGAAATTGCAAACTGGGCCAAACAGGAAGTTAAAGGCACTGACTCTCCAAGTGGGGAGAGTGTTAGTAAAGCGTCTGGAATGTTGCACCCGAGTACCAGGGGACGAAAACTGAGACACATTTAACACGTTTCCCGATCACACGGTGGATCATAGTCTGGGATCCACGTGCATGATTTAGCTGAAGGAAGAATCCCTTAAACCTGGAGAGTTGAGACCCATGGAACGGGTACCATGCAATATGACTTCAAAGGGTCTGCATTTGCTCACCGAACCTCACCAATCCTATCACTGCTGCGTTTATGCCGCTGTACACACGCTTAATTCTCTTGCGGAGACATATAAATCCATAGGTTTTAAGATTCTTACTAGTCAGGTATATTATTAGGCGTTTAATATGGCGTGTTAAGTCCACTTCGTTGAGCAAGGAGTAGCTCTTGTCTATTACATATTTGGCTTATGGAACGGTATCTGTGCTAATTTCTATCTCTGGTTTTATGCAGCACCCCAACTCACCTTTCCCCTTAAGCAAGCATAAGTTGGTTTTCTACATTTGAGACCCTGTTCTGTTTTGTAATTCAGTTCCTGTGTAGCCAAGTTTACATTTCGTGTAGCAGTGATATCTTATGATGTTTCTTTTTCTGTGTGACTTATTTCAGTTAGAATCATCATACCTGAATCCACTCATTATGCTGCTACGGGCCTGATGACATAGATGTCATTGCTGAGTGATATTGCATTGTACGTAAGTACCACAACTTCTTTATCCATTTTTCGCTTTCTGCGACAATGAACTTGTACCGTAAACGAGGTTCTTGTAAACAGAGGCATCCCAAACTTTGGGGTGGCTGTGTTTTTGATTTTAATTTCCCTAAGCTATAGGACCATAAGTGGAAGTGCCCTAGGCTCTGTTGCTTTGTTTTTTAGATGTTTCAGGAAACACCATACACTTCTCCAGAGTGGCTGTTGGCAATTTACATCCCGCCCATCAGCAAAACAAGGCTCCCAGTTCTCCATGGCCTGTCCTGCCTTTCTGGATTTTACACTTTTTTCGGATGGCCCTTTTGACCGGGGGGCAGTGAGACTTCATTGTAGTGCAGATTTCCTTTGCAAGCTTGCTTGGTTGGACAAAAAGGGCATATGTGTTTTTTCCTGAATATATTCAGGAAAAAACGTATACGCCCTTTTTGACCAAGTGCATCATTGTGGACGTCCTGCCTCTTTTCCTATGCTTTACATGCAATTCCAGTCTACCTCCTGAAATCGGTTTCCTGCAATTCTGCCCCGCTTTCAAGTCCTCTTGGCAGCCTTACTTCAATATATTTTTGGACGATAGCTGCCATTTATAACTCTGCAGGTTTGTGAATGACAGTGCCCCTGAGCTCCTTTCTTCAACTCGCTTTCTTGTGAGCTGGCCGCAACACCGCAGGATTGCTTCAGGCCCTAGTGTGGTTCCGGCACGGCACACTGAGCCTTTGGTTGTTTCCTCTTCCTGGTGGGAAATGAGAGTTAAATTTGCCTGTCCAGACACCTCCAGCTAGTCTCTCATTGGTTCTCCCTATTCCTGTTCATTTTCCGCAGAAATTGCAAACTGGGCCAAACAGGAGTTTAAAGGCAGTGACTCTCCAAGTGGGCAGAGTGTTAGTAAAGCGTCTGGAATGTTGCAGCCGAGTACCAGGGGAGGAAAACTGAGACACATTTGAACACGTTTCCCGGTCACATGGTGGATCATACTCTGGGTTCCACATGCATGTTTTAGCTGAAGGAAGAATCCCTTAAACCTGGAGAGTTGAGACCCATGTTATGGGTACCATGCAATATGACTTCAAAGGGTCTGCATTTGCTCACCGAACCTCAACAATCCTATCACTGCTGTGCTTATGCCGCTATACACATGCTTGTTTCTCTTTCGGAGACATAAATCCATAGGTTTTAAGATTCTTACTAGTCAGGTATATTCTTAGGCGTTTAATACGGAGTGTTGAGTCCACTCGTTGAGCAAGGAGTAGCTCTTGTCTATTACATATTTGGCTTATGGAACTTTATCTGTGCTAATTTCAATCTCTGGTTTTATGCAGCACCCCAACTCACCTTTCCCCTTAAGCAAGCATAAGTTGATTTTCTAAATTTGAGACCCTGTTCTGTTTTGTAATTCAGTTCCTCTGTAGCCAAGTTTACATTCCGTGTAGTAGTGATATCTTATGATGTTTCTTTTTCTGTGTGACTTATTTCACTTAGAATCATCGTACCTGAATCCACTCATTATGCTGCTACGGGCCTGATGACATAGATTTCATTGCTGAGTAATATTGCATTGTACGTAAGTACCACAACTTCTTTATCCATTTTTTCGCTTTTTGTGACATTGATCTTGTATCTTAAATGAGGTTCTTGTAAACAGAGCCGTCCCAAACTTTGGGGTGGCTGTGTCTTTTTGATTTTAATTTCCCTAAACTATAGGACCATAAGTGGAAGTGCCCTAGGCTCTGTTGCTTTGTTTTTTAGATGTTTCAGGAAACACCATACACTTCTCCCGAGTGGCTGTTGGCAATTTACATCCCGCCCATCAGCATAACAAGGCTCCCAGTTCTCCATGGCCTGTCCTGCCTTTCTGGATTTTACACTTTTTTCAGATGGTCCTTTTGACCAGGGGGCAGTGAGACTTCATTGTAGTGCAGATTTCCTTTGCAAGCTTGCTTGGTTGGCCAAAAAGGGCGTATGCGTTCTTTCCTGAATATATTCAGGAAAAAACGCATATGCCCTTTTTGGCCAAGTGCATCACTGTGGACCTTCTGCCTCCTTTCCTATGCTTTACATGCAATTCCAGTCTACCTCCTGAAATCGGTTTCCTGCAATTCTGCCTTGCTCTCAGTGCCTCTTCATAGCCTTACCTCAATATGCTTTTGGAAAATAGTTGGCCTTTATAACTCTGCAGGTTTTTGAATTGCAGTTGCCCTTAGTTCCATTTTTCAGCTCTTATTTTTGTGATCTTGCCTCATATCCACAGGATTTCTTCAGGCCCTATTCTTCTTCTGGGGCGCCTTGCTCTGCCTTTGGTTAATTCTTCTTCCTATGTGAAATTAGAGTGACATGTGTCCATTGAAACCGCTACAGCTAGTTTCTCACTGGTTCCCCCTATTCCCATTCATCCTCCGCACTAACTGCAGACTGTTCGATCCCGGAACTTAAAGGCATTGACTCTCCATGTGGGGATGTTGTTAGTAAAGTGGCTGGAATGTTGATCCGGTGCCCCAGGAGAGGAAAATGAGGTGCGTTTTAGAAACCTTTCCCGATCATATGGTATACCATCTGCTGGATTTCCCATGCATGGTTTAGCTGTAGGAAGATTCCCTTCAACCTGCAGTGTTGGGACCCTTGGAATGAGTAGCATGAAGTATTGCATTAAACTTTCGGCAGTTGCTCACCAAAGCTCACCAATCCTCTCAGCCCCAAGTGTCCAGCCTTATGTCTTATCCAGCTGTGGGTTTATATGTGGTCATTCCAGGTTACATCACAACCCCTGAGCGAATTTTGTAAGAATTTTTCTCTCTTTCATTGTTTCTGCGTTTTGGTTTTAAAATTTATTTCTATAATGGGGTTTAGCTCATTTTCACTGCTGTGTTTGTGCCGCTCTGCACACACTTGATTCCCTTATGGAGATATATCAATACATGGGTTTTAAGATTCTTATTACTCAGATATATTTCTCTGCGGTGTATAGGGTGTGTTGAGGCCAGTTCATTGAGCAAGGTGTAGATCTTGTCTAATACCTATTTGGTTTATTGAACGGTATCTGTGCTAATTTCAAACTCTGGTTTTATACATCACCCCACCTCTCCTTTCCCCTTAAGCTGACATAAATGTGTTTTCTAAATGTGAGACACTGTTCTGTTTTGTAATTCATGTTTTGTGCAGCCATATTTATCCTCCCTCTATAAGTGATATCTTATGATATGTTTCTTTTTCTGTTTGACTTATTTCAAGTAGTATTATCGGACCTAAATCCACTCTTTATCCTTCTACTGGCCTTATTACATTGATTTCATGGTGAAGAGATATTCCATTGTACATAAGTACCACATTTTCTTTATCCATTGTTCTCTTTCCTGGGATATTTAAGGTGTACTGAAGTTGAGGTTCTTGTAAACAGAGTAGCCCTAAACTGTGGTGTGCTTGTGTCTTGTTGATGTTTAGACTTCCCTAGATATACTCCCATGATTGGAAGTGCCCTATGCTCTGTAGCTCTGTGTTTTAGATGATTTAGGAACCACCATACACTTCTCCAGAGTGGCTCTCGGCAGTTCACACACTGTCCATCAGCGTATAAAGGCTCCCTGTTCTCCATGACCTGTCCTGCCTTTCTGGATTCTATACTTTTTTCAGGTGGCCCTTTTGACCGGGGGCAGTGAGACTTCATTGTAGTGCAGATTTCCTTTGCAAGCTTGCTTGGTTGGCCAAAAAGGGCGTATGCGTTTTTTCCTGAATATATTCAGGAAAAAACGCATACGCCCTTTTTGGCCAAGTGCATCATTGTGGACGTTCTGCCTCTTTTCCTATGCTTTATATGCAATTCCAGTCTACCTCCTGAAATCGGTTTCCTGCAATTCAGTCCCGCTTTCAAGTCCTCTTGGCAACCTTACTTCAATATATTTTTGGACGATAGGTGTCATTTATAACTCTGCAGGTTTGTGAATGACAGTGCCCATGAGCTCCTTTCTTCAACTCGCTTTCTTGTGAGCTGGCCGCAACACCGCAGGATTGCTTCAGGCCCTAGTGTGGTTCCGGCATGGCACGCTGAGCCTTTGGTTAATTCCTCTTCCTGGTGGGAAATGAGAGTTAAATTTGCCCGTCCAGACACCTCCAGCTAGTCTCTCATTGGTTCTCCCTATTCCTGTTCATTTTCCGCAGAAATTGCAAACTGGGCCAAACAGGAAGTTAAAGGCACTGACTCTCCAAGTGGGGAGAGTGTTAGTAAAGCGTCTGGAATGTTGCACCCGAGTACCAGGGGACGAAAACTGAGACACATTTAACACGTTTCCCGATCACACGGTGGATCATAGTCTGGGATCCACGTGCATGATTTAGCTGAAGGAAGAATCCCTTAAACCTGGAGAGTTGAGACCCATGGAACGGGTACCATGCAATATGACTTCAAAGGGTCTGCATTTGCTCACCGAACCTCACCAATCCTATCACTGCTGCGTTTATGCCGCTGTACACACGCTTAATTCTCTTGCGGAGACATATAAATCCATAGGTTTTAAGATTCTTACTAGTCAGGTATATTATTAGGCGTTTAATATGGCGTGTTAAGTCCACTTCGTTGAGCAAGGAGTAGCTCTTGTCTATTACATATTTGGCTTATGGAACGGTATCTGTGCTAATTTCTATCTCTGGTTTTATGCAGCACCCCAACTCACCTTTCCCCTTAAGCAAGCATAAGTTGGTTTTCTACATTTGAGACCCTGTTCTGTTTTGTAATTCAGTTCCTGTGTAGCCAAGTTTACATTTCGTGTAGCAGTGATATCTTATGATGTTTCTTTTTCTGTGTGACTTATTTCAGTTAGAATCATCATACCTGAATCCACTCATTATGCTGCTACGGGCCTGATGACATAGATGTCATTGCTGAGTGATATTGCATTGTACGTAAGTACCACAACTTCTTTATCCATTTTTCGCTTTCTGCGACAATGAACTTGTACCGTAAACGAGGTTCTTGTAAACAGAGGCATCCCAAACTTTGGGGTGGCTGTGTTTTTGATTTTAATTTCCCTAAGCTATAGGACCATAAGTGGAAGTGCCCTAGGCTCTGTTGCTTTGTTTTTTAGATGTTTCAGGAAACACCATACACTTCTCCAGAGTGGCTGTTGGCAATTTACATCCCGCCCATCAGCAAAACAAGGCTCCCAGTTCTCCATGGCCTGTCCTGCCTTTCTGGATTTTACACTTTTTTCGGATGGCCCTTTTGACCGGGGGGCAGTGAGACTTCATTGTAGTGCAGATTTCCTTTGCAAGCTTGCTTGGTTGGACAAAAAGGGCATATGTGTTTTTTCCTGAATATATTCAGGAAAAAACGTATACGCCCTTTTTGACCAAGTGCATCATTGTGGACGTCCTGCCTCTTTTCCTATGCTTTACATGCAATTCCAGTCTACCTCCTGAAATCGGTTTCCTGCAATTCTGCCCCGCTTTCAAGTCCTCTTGGCAGCCTTACTTCAATATATTTTTGGACGATAGCTGCCATTTATAACTCTGCAGGTTTGTGAATGACAGTGCCCCTGAGCTCCTTTCTTCAACTCGCTTTCTTGTGAGCTGGCCGCAACACCGCAGGATTGCTTCAGGCCCTAGTGTGGTTCCGGCACGGCACACTGAGCCTTTGGTTGTTTCCTCTTCCTGGTGGGAAATGAGAGTTAAATTTGCCTGTCCAGACACCTCCAGCTAGTCTCTCATTGGTTCTCCCTATTCCTGTTCATTTTCCGCAGAAATTGCAAACTGGGCCAAACAGGAGTTTAAAGGCAGTGACTCTCCAAGTGGGCAGAGTGTTAGTAAAGCGTCTGGAATGTTGCAGCCGAGTACCAGGGGAGGAAAACTGAGACACATTTGAACACGTTTCCCGGTCACATGGTGGATCATACTCTGGGTTCCACATGCATGTTTTAGCTGAAGGAAGAATCCCTTAAACCTGGAGAGTTGAGACCCATGTTATGGGTACCATGCAATATGACTTCAAAGGGTCTGCATTTGCTCACCGAACCTCAACAATCCTATCACTGCTGTGCTTATGCCGCTATACACATGCTTGTTTCTCTTTCGGAGACATAAATCCATAGGTTTTAAGATTCTTACTAGTCAGGTATATTCTTAGGCGTTTAATACGGAGTGTTGAGTCCACTCGTTGAGCAAGGAGTAGCTCTTGTCTATTACATATTTGGCTTATGGAACTTTATCTGTGCTAATTTCAATCTCTGGTTTTATGCAGCACCCCAACTCACCTTTCCCCTTAAGCAAGCATAAGTTGATTTTCTAAATTTGAGACCCTGTTCTGTTTTGTAATTCAGTTCCTCTGTAGCCAAGTTTACATTCCGTGTAGTAGTGATATCTTATGATGTTTCTTTTTCTGTGTGACTTATTTCACTTAGAATCATCGTACCTGAATCCACTCATTATGCTGCTACGGGCCTGATGACATAGATTTCATTGCTGAGTAATATTGCATTGTACGTAAGTACCACAACTTCTTTATCCATTTTTTCGCTTTTTGTGACATTGATCTTGTATCTTAAATGAGGTTCTTGTAAACAGAGCCGTCCCAAACTTTGGGGTGGCTGTGTCTTTTTGATTTTAATTTCCCTAAACTATAGGACCATAAGTGGAAGTGCCCTAGGCTCTGTTGCTTTGTTTTTTAGATGTTTCAGGAAACACCATACACTTCTCCCGAGTGGCTGTTGGCAATTTACATCCCGCCCATCAGCATAACAAGGCTCCCAGTTCTCCATGGCCTGTCCTGCCTTTCTGGATTTTACACTTTTTTCAGATGGTCCTTTTGACCAGGGGGCAGTGAGACTTCATTGTAGTGCAGATTTCCTTTGCAAGCTTGCTTGGTTGGCCAAAAAGGGCGTATGCGTTCTTTCCTGAATATATTCAGGAAAAAACGCATATGCCCTTTTTGGCCAAGTGCATCACTGTGGACCTTCTGCCTCCTTTCCTATGCTTTACATGCAATTCCAGTCTACCTCCTGAAATCGGTTTCCTGCAATTCTGCCTTGCTCTCAGTGCCTCTTCATAGCCTTACCTCAATATGCTTTTGGAAAATAGTTGGCCTTTATAACTCTGCAGGTTTTTGAATTGCAGTTGCCCTTAGTTCCATTTTTCAGCTCTTATTTTTGTGATCTTGCCTCATATCCACAGGATTTCTTCAGGCCCTATTCTTCTTCTGGGGCGCCTTGCTCTGCCTTTGGTTAATTCTTCTTCCTATGTGAAATTAGAGTGACATGTGTCCATTGAAACCGCTACAGCTAGTTTCTCACTGGTTCCCCCTATTCCCATTCATCCTCCGCACTAACTGCAGACTGTTCGATCCCGGAACTTAAAGGCATTGACTCTCCATGTGGGGATGTTGTTAGTAAAGTGGCTGGAATGTTGATCCGGTGCCCCAGGAGAGGAAAATGAGGTGCGTTTTAGAAACCTTTCCCGATCATATGGTATACCATCTGCTGGATTTCCCATGCATGGTTTAGCTGTAGGAAGATTCCCTTCAACCTGCAGTGTTGGGACCCTTGGAATGAGTAGCATGAAGTATTGCATTAAACTTTCGGCAGTTGCTCACCAAAGCTCACCAATCCTCTCAGCCCCAAGTGTCCAGCCTTATGTCTTATCCAGCTGTGGGTTTATATGTGGTCATTCCAGGTTACATCACAACCCCTGAGCGAATTTTGTAAGAATTTTTCTCTCTTTCATTGTTTCTGCGTTTTGGTTTTAAAATTTATTTCTATAATGGGGTTTAGCTCATTTTCACTGCTGTGTTTGTGCCGCTCTGCACACACTTGATTCCCTTATGGAGATATATCAATACATGGGTTTTAAGATTCTTATTACTCAGATATATTTCTCTGCGGTGTATAGGGTGTGTTGAGGCCAGTTCATTGAGCAAGGTGTAGATCTTGTCTAATACCTATTTGGTTTATTGAACGGTATCTGTGCTAATTTCAAACTCTGGTTTTATACATCACCCCACCTCTCCTTTCCCCTTAAGCTGACATAAATGTGTTTTCTAAATGTGAGACACTGTTCTGTTTTGTAATTCATGTTTTGTGCAGCCATATTTATCCTCCCTCTATAAGTGATATCTTATGATATGTTTCTTTTTCTGTTTGACTTATTTCAAGTAGTATTATCGGACCTAAATCCACTCTTTATCCTTCTACTGGCCTTATTACATTGATTTCATGGTGAAGAGATATTCCATTGTACATAAGTACCACATTTTCTTTATCCATTGTTCTCTTTCCTGGGATATTTAAGGTGTACTGAAGTTGAGGTTCTTGTAAACAGAGTAGCCCTAAACTGTGGTGTGCTTGTGTCTTGTTGATGTTTAGACTTCCCTAGATATACTCCCATGATTGGAAGTGCCCTATGCTCTGTAGCTCTGTGTTTTAGATGATTTAGGAACCACCATACACTTCTCCAGAGTGGCTCTCGGCAGTTCACACACTGTCCATCAGCGTATAAAGGCTCCCTGTTCTCCATGACCTGTCCTGCCTTTCTGGATTCTATACTTTTTTCAGGTGGCCCTTTTGACCGGGGGCAGTGAGACTTCATTGTAGTGCAGATTTCCTTTGCAAGCTTGCTTGGTTGGCCAAAAAGGGCGTATGCGTTTTTTCCTGAATATATTCAGGAAAAAACGCATACGCCCTTTTTGGCCAAGTGCATCATTGTGGACGTTCTGCCTCTTTTCCTATGCTTTATATGCAATTCCAGTCTACCTCCTGAAATCGGTTTCCTGCAATTCAGTCCCGCTTTCAAGTCCTCTTGGCAACCTTACTTCAATATATTTTTGGACGATAGGTGTCATTTATAACTCTGCAGGTTTGTGAATGACAGTGCCCATGAGCTCCTTTCTTCAACTCGCTTTCTTGTGAGCTGGCCGCAACACCGCAGGATTGCTTCAGGCCCTAGTGTGGTTCCGGCATGGCACGCTGAGCCTTTGGTTAATTCCTCTTCCTGGTGGGAAATGAGAGTTAAATTTGCCCGTCCAGACACCTCCAGCTAGTCTCTCATTGGTTCTCCCTATTCCTGTTCATTTTCCGCAGAAATTGCAAACTGGGCCAAACAGGAAGTTAAAGGCAGTGACTCTCCAAGTGGGGAGAGTGTTAGTAAAGCGTCTGGAATGTTGCACCCGAGTACCAGGGGACGAAAACTGAGACACATTTAACACGTTTCCCGATCACACGGTGGATCATAGTCTGGGATCCACGTGCATGATTTAGCTGAAGGAAGAATCCCTTAAACCTGGAGAGTTGAGACCCATGGAACGGGTACCATGCAATATGACTTCAAAGGGTCTGCATTTGCTCACCGAACCTCACCAATCCTATCACTGCTGCGTTTATGCCGCTGTACACACGCTTAATTCTCTTGCGGAGACATATAAATCCATAGGTTTTAAGATTCTTACTAGTCAGGTATATTATTAGGCGTTTAATATGGCGTGTTAAGTCCACTTCGTTGAGCAAGGAGTAGCTCTTGTCTATTACATATTTGGCTTATGGAACGGTATCTGTGCTAATTTCTATCTCTGGTTTTATGCAGCACCCCAACTCACCTTTCCCCTTAAGCAAGCATAAGTTGGTTTTCTACATTTGAGACCCTGTTCTGTTTTGTAATTCAGTTCCTGTGTAGCCAAGTTTACATTTCGTGTAGCAGTGATATCTTATGATGTTTCTTTTTCTGTGTGACTTATTTCAGTTAGAATCATCATACCTGAATCCACTCATTATGCTGCTACGGGCCTGATGACATAGATGTCATTGCTGAGTGATATTGCATTGTACGTAAGTACCACAACTTCTTTATCCATTTTTCGCTTTCTGCGACAATGAACTTGTACCGTAAACGAGGTTCTTGTAAACAGAGGCATCCCAAACTTTGGGGTGGCTGTGTTTTTGATTTTAATTTCCCTAAGCTATAGGACCATAAGTGGAAGTGCCCTAGGCTCTGTTGCTTTGTTTTTTAGATGATTCAGGAAACACCATACACTTCTCCAGAGTGGCTGTTGGCAATTTACATCCCGCCCATCAGCAAAACAAGGCTCCCAGTTCTCCATGGCCTGTCCTGCCTTTCTGGATTTTACACTTTTTTCGGATGGCCCTTTTGACCGGGGGGCAGTGAGACTTCATTGTAGTGCAGATTTCCTTTGCAAGCTTGCTTGGTTGGCCAAAATGGGCGTATGCGTTTTTTCCTCAATATATTCAGGATAAAATGCATACGCCCTTTTCGGCCAAGTGCATCACTGTGGACGTCCTGCCTCTTTTCCTATGCTTTACATGCAATTCCAGTCTACCTCCTGAAATCGGTTTCCTGCAATTCTGCCTTGCTCTCAGTGCCTCTTCATAGCCTTACCTCAATATACTTTTGGAAAATAGTTGGCCTTTATAACTCTGCATGTTTTTGAATTGCAGTTGCCCTTAGTTCCATTTTTCAGCTCTTATTTTTGTGATCTTGCCTCATATCCACAGGATATCTTCAGGCCCTATTCTTCTTCTGGGGCGCCTTGCTGTGCCTTTGGGTAATTCTTCTTCCTATGTGAAATTAGAGTGACATGTGGCCATTGAAACCGCTACAGCTATTTTCTCACTGGTTCCCCCTATTCCCATTCATCCTCCGCACTAACTGCAGACTGTGCGATACTGGAACTTAAAGGCATTGACTCTCCATGTGGGGATGTTTTTAGTAAAGTGGCTGGAATGTTGATCCGGAGCCCCAGGAGAGGAAAATGAGGTGCGTTTTAGAAACCTTTCCCGATCATATGGTATACCATCTGCTGGATTTCCCATGCATGGTTTAGCTGTAGGAAGATTCCCTTCAACCTGCAGTGTTGGGACCCTTGGAATGAGTAGCATGAAGTATTGCATTAAACTTTTGGCAGTTGCTCACCAAAGCTCACCAATCCTCTCAGCCCCAAGTGTCCAGCCTTATGTCTTATCCAGCTGTGGGTTTATATGTGGTCATTCCAGGTTACATCACAACCCCTGAGCGAATTTTGTAAGAATTTTTCTGTCTTTCATTGTTTCTGCGTTTTGGTTTTAAAATTTATTTCTATAATGGGGTTTAGCTCATTTTCACTGCTGTGTTTGTGCCGCTCTGCACACACTTGATTCCCTTATGGAGATATATCAATACATGGGTTTTAAGAGTCTTATTACTCAGATATATTTCTCTGTGGTGTATAGGGTATGTTGAGGCCAGTTCATTGAGCAAGGTGTAGATCTTGTCTAATACCTATTTGGTTTATTGAACGGTATCTGTGCTAATTTCAAACTCTGGATTTATGCATCACCCCACCTCTCCTTTCCCCTTAAGCTGACATAAGTGTGTTTTCTAAATGTGAGACACTGTTCTGTTTTGTAATTCATGTTTTGTGCAGCCATATTTATCCTCCCTCTATAAGTGATATCTTATGATATGTTTCTTTTTCTGTTTGACTTATTTCAAGTAGTATTATCGGACCTAAATCCACTCTTTATCCTTCTACTGGCCTTATTACATTGATTTCATGGTGAAGAGATATTCCATTGTACATAAGTACCACATTTTCTTTATCCATTGTTCTCTTTCCTGGGATATTTAAGGTGTACTGAAGTTGAGGTTCTTGTAAACAGAGTAGCCCTAAACTGTGGTGTGCTTGTGTCTTGTTGATGTTTAGACTTCCCTAGATATACTCCCATGATTGGAAGTGCCCTATGCTCTGTAGCTCTGTTTTTTAGATGATTTAGGAACCACCATACACTTCTCCAGAGTGGCTCTCGGCAGTTCACACACTGTCCATCAGCGTATAAAGGCTCCCTGTTCTCCATGACCTGTCCTGCCTTTCTGGATTCTATACTTTTTTCAGGTGGCCCTTTTGACCGGGGGCAGTGAGACTTCATTGTAGTGCAGATTTCCTTTGCAAGCTTGCTTGGTTGGCCAAAAAGGGCGTATGCGTTTTTTCCTGAATATATTCAGGAAAAAAACGCATACGCCCTTTTTGGCCAAGTGCATCATTGTGGACGTTCTGCCTCTTTTCCTATGCTTTATATGCAATTCCAGTCTACCTCCTGAAATCGGTTTCCTGCAATTCAGTCCCGCTTTCAAGTCCTCTTGGCAACCTTACTTCAATATATTTTTGGACGATAGGTGTCATTTATAACTCTGCAGGTTTGTGAATGACAGTGCCCATGAGCTCCTTTCTTCAACTCGCTTTCTTGTGAGCTGGCCGCAACACCGCAGGATTGCTTCAGGCCCTAGTGTGGTTCCGGCATGGCACGCTGAGCCTTTGGTTAATTCCTCTTCCTGGTGGGAAATGAGAGTTAAATTTGCCCGTCCAGACACCTCCAGCTAGTCTCTCATTGGTTCTCCCTATTCCTGTTCATTTTCCGCAGAAATTGCAAACTGGGCCAAACAGGAAGTTAAAGGCACTGACTCTCCAAGTGGGGAGAGTGTTAGTAAAGCGTCTGGAATGTTGCACCCGAGTACCAGGGGACGAAAACTGAGACACATTTAACACGTTTCCCGATCACACGGTGGATCATAGTCTGGGATCCACGTGCATGATTTAGCTGAAGGAAGAATCCCTTAAACCTGGAGAGTTGAGACCCATGGAACGGGTACCATGCAATATGACTTCAAAGGGTCTGCATTTGCTCACCGAACCTCACCAATCCTATCACTGCTGCGTTTATGCCGCTGTACACACGCTTAATTCTCTTGCGGAGACATATAAATCCATAGGTTTTAAGATTCTTACTAGTCAGGTATATTATTAGGCGTTTAATATGGCGTGTTAAGTCCACTTCGTTGAGCAAGGAGTAGCTCTTGTCTATTACATATTTGGCTTATGGAACGGTATCTGTGCTAATTTCTATCTCTGGTTTTATGCAGCACCCCAACTCACCTTTCCCCTTAAGCAAGCATAAGTTGGTTTTCTACATTTGAGACCCTGTTCTGTTTTGTAATTCAGTTCCTGTGTAGCCAAGTTTACATTTCGTGTAGCAGTGATATCTTATGATGTTTCTTTTTCTGTGTGACTTATTTCAGTTAGAATCATCATACCTGAATCCACTCATTATGCTGCTACGGGCCTGATGACATAGATGTCATTGCTGAGTGATATTGCATTGTACGTAAGTACCGCAACTTCTTTATCCATTTTTCGCTTTCTGCGACAATGAACTTGTACCGTAAACGAGGTTCTTGTAAACAGAGGCATCCCAAACTTTGGGGTGGCTGTGTTTTTGATTTTAATTTCCCTAAGCTATAGGACCATAAGTGGAAGTGCCCTAGGCTCTGTTGCTTTGTTTTTTAGATGATTCAGGAAACACCATACACTTCTCCAGAGTGGCTGTTGGCAATTTACATCCCGCCCATCAGCAAAACAAGGCTCCCAGTTCTCCATGGCCTGTCCTGCCTTTCTGGATTTTACACTTTTTTCGGATGGCCCTTTTGACCGGGGGGCAGTGAGACTTCATTGTAGTGCAGATTTCCTTTGCAAGCTTGCTTGGTTGGCCAAAAAGGGCGTATGCGTTTTTTCCTCAATATATTCAGGATAAAATGCATACGCCCTTTTTGGCCAAGTGCATCATTGTGGACGTCCTGCCTCTTTTCCTATGCTTTACATGCAATTCCAGTCTACCTCCTGAAATCGGTTTCCTGCAATTCTGCCTTGCTCTCAGTGCCTCTTCATAGCCTTACCTCAATATGCTTTTGGAAAATAGTTGGCCTTTATAACTCTGCAGGTTTTTGAATTGCAGTTGCCCTTAGTTCCATTTTTCAGCTCTTATTTTTGTGATCTTGCCTCATATCCACAGGATTTCTTCAGGCCCTATTCTTCTTCTGGGGCGCCTTGCTCTGCCTTTGGTTAATTCTTCTTCCTATGTGAAATTAGAGTGACATGTGTCCATTGAAACCGCTACAGCTATTTTCTCACTGGTTGCCCCTATTCCCATTCATCCTCCGCACTAACTGCAGACTGTTCGATCCCGGAACTTAAAGGCATTGACTCTCCATGTGGGGATGTTGTTAGTAAAGTGGCTGGAATGTTGATCCGGTGCCCCAGGAGAGGAAAATGAGGTGCGTTTTAGAAACCTTTCCCGATCATATGGTATACCATCTGCTGGATTTCCCATGCATGGTTTAGCTGTAGGAAGATTCCCTTCAACCTGCAGTGTTGGGACCCTTGGAATGAGTAGCATGAAGTATTGCATTAAACTTTCGGCAGTTGCTCACCAAAGCTCACCAATCCTCTCAGCCCCAAGTGTCCAGCCTTATGTCTTATCCAGCTGTGGGTTTATATGTGGTCATTCCAGGTTACATCACAACCCCTGAGCGAATTTTGTAAGAATTTTTCTCTCTTTCATTGTTTCTGCGTTTTGGTTTTAAAATTTATTTCTATAATGGGGTTTAGCTCATTTTCACTGCTGTGTTTGTGCCGCTCTGCACACACTTGATTCCCTTATGGAGATATATCAATACATGGGTTTTAAGATTCTTATTACTCAGATATATTTCTCTGCGGTGTATAGGGTGTGTTGAGGCCAGTTCATTGAGCAAGGTGTAGATCTTGTCTAATACCTATTTGGTTTATTGAACGGTATCTGTGCTAATTTCAAACTCTGGTTTTATACATCACCCCACCTCTCCTTTCCCCTTAAGCTGACATAAATGTGTTTTCTAAATGTGAGACACTGTTCTGTTTTGTAATTCATGTTTTGTGCAGCCATATTTATCCTCCCTCTATAAGTGATATCTTATGATATGTTTCTTTTTCTGTTTGACTTATTTCAAGTAGTATTATCGGACCTAAATCCACTCTTTATCCTTCTACTGGCCTTATTACATTGATTTCATGGTGAAGAGATATTCCATTGTACATAAGTACCACATTTTCTTTATCCATTGTTCTCTTTCCTGGGATATTTAAGGTGTACTGAAGTTGAGGTTCTTGTAAACAGAGTAGCCCTAAACTGTGGTGTGCTTGTGTCTTGTTGATGTTTAGACTTCCCTAGATATACTCCCATGATTGGAAGTGCCCTATGCTCTGTAGCTCTGTTTTTTAGATGATTTAGGAACCACCATACACTTCTCCAGAGTGGCTCTCGGCAGTTCACACACTGTCCATCAGCGTATAAAGGCTCCCTGTTCTCCATGACCTGTCCTGCCTTTCTGGATTCTATACTTTTTTCAGGTGGCCCTTTTGACCGGGGGCAGTGAGACTTCATTGTAGTGCAGATTTCCTTTGCAAGCTTGCTTGGTTGGCCAAAAAGGGCGTATGCGTTTTTTCCTGAATATATTCAGGAAAAAACGCATACGCCCTTTTTGGCCAAGTGCATCATTGTGGACGTTCTGCCTCTTTTCCTATGCTTTATATGCAATTCCAGTCTACCTCCTGAAATCGGTTTCCTGCAATTCAGTCCCGCTTTCAAGTCCTCTTGGCAACCTTACTTCAATATATTTTTGGACGATAGGTGTCATTTATAACTCTGCAGGTTTGTGAATGACAGTGCCCATGAGCTCCTTTCTTCAACTCGCTTTCTTGTGAGCTGGCCGCAACACCGCAGGATTGCTTCAGGCCCTAGTGTGGTTCCGGCATGGCACGCTGAGCCTTTGGTTAATTCCTCTTCCTGGTGGGAAATGAGAGTTAAATTTGCCCGTCCAGACACCTCCAGCTAGTCTCTCATTGGTTCTCCCTATTCCTGTTCATTTTCCGCAGAAATTGCAAACTGGGCCAAACAGGAAGTTAAAGGCAGTGACTCTCCAAGTGGGGAGAGTGTTAGTAAAGCGTCTGGAATGTTGCACCCGAGTACCAGGGGACGAAAACTGAGACACATTTAACACGTTTCCCGATCACACGGTGGATCATAGTCTGGGATCCACGTGCATGATTTAGCTGAAGGAAGAATCCCTTAAACCTGGAGAGTTGAGACCCATGGAACGGGTACCATGCAATATGACTTCAAAGGGTCTGCATTTGCTCACCGAACCTCACCAATCCTATCACTGCTGCGTTTATGCCGCTGTACACACGCTTAATTCTCTTGCGGAGACATATAAATCCATAGGTTTTAAGATTCTTACTAGTCAGGTATATTATTAGGCGTTTAATATGGCGTGTTAAGTCCACTTCGTTGAGCAAGGAGTAGCTCTTGTCTATTACATATTTGGCTTATGGAACGGTATCTGTGCTAATTTCTATCTCTGGTTTTATGCAGCACCCCAACTCACCTTTCCCCTTAAGCAAGCATAAGTTGGTTTTCTACATTTGAGACCCTGTTCTGTTTTGTAATTCAGTTCCTGTGTAGCCAAGTTTACATTTCGTGTAGCAGTGATATCTTATGATGTTTCTTTTTCTGTGTGACTTATTTCAGTTAGAATCATCATACCTGAATCCACTCATTATGCTGCTACGGGCCTGATGACATAGATGTCATTGCTGAGTGATATTGCATTGTACGTAAGTACCACAACTTCTTTATCCATTTTTCGCTTTCTGCGACAATGAACTTGTACCGTAAACGAGGTTCTTGTAAACAGAGGCATCCCAAACTTTGGGGTGGCTGTGTTTTTGATTTTAATTTCCCTAAGCTATAGGACCATAAGTGGAAGTGCCCTAGGCTCTGTTGCTTTGTTTTTTAGATGATTCAGGAAACACCATACACTTCTCCAGAGTGGCTGTTGGCAATTTACATCCCGCCCATCAGCAAAACAAGGCTCCCAGTTCTCCATGGCCTGTCCTGCCTTTCTGGATTTTACACTTTTTTCGGATGGCCCTTTTGACCGGGGGGCAGTGAGACTTCATTGTAGTGCAGATTTCCTTTGCAAGCTTGCTTGGTTGGCCAAAATGGGCGTATGCGTTTTTTCCTCAATATATTCAGGATAAAATGCATACGCCCTTTTTGGCCAAGTGCATCACTGTGGACGTCCTGCCTCTTTTCCTATGCTTTACATGCAATTCCAGTCTACCTCCTGAAATCGGTTTCCTGCAATTCTGCCTTGCTCTCAGTGCCTCTTCATAGCCTTACCTCAATATACTTTTGGAAAATAGTTGGCCTTTATAACTCTGCATGTTTTTGAATTGCAGTTGCCCTTAGTTCCATTTTTCAGCTCTTATTTTTGTGATCTTGCCTCATATCCACAGGATATCTTCAGGCCCTATTCTTCTTCTGGGGCGCCTTGCTGTGCCTTTGGGTAATTCTTCTTCCTATGTGAAATTAGAGTGACATGTGGCCATTGAAACCGCTACAGCTATTTTCTCACTGGTTCCCCCTATTCCCATTCATCCTCCGCACTAACTGCAGACTGTGCGATACTGGAACTTAAAGGCATTGACTCTCCATGTGGGGATGTTTTTAGTAAAGTGGCTGGAATGTTGATCCGGAGCCCCAGGAGAGGAAAATGAGGTGCGTTTTAGAAACCTTTCCCGATCATATGGTATACCATCTGCTGGATTTCCCATGCATGGTTTAGCTGTAGGAAGATTCCCTTCAACCTGCAGTGTTGGGACCCTTGGAATGAGTAGCATGAAGTATTGCATTAAACTTTTGGCAGTTGCTCACCAAAGCTCACCAATCCTCTCAGCCCCAAGTGTCCAGCCTTATGTCTTATCCAGCTGTGGGTTTATATGTGGTCATTCCAGGTTACATCACAACCCCTGAGCGAATTTTGTAAGAATTTTTCTCTCTTTCATTGTTTCTGCGTTTTGGTTTTAAAATTTATTTCTATAATGGGGTTTAGCTCATTTTCACTGCTGTGTTTGTCCCGCTCTGCACACACTTGATTCCCTTATGGAGATATATCAATACATGGGTGTTAAGAGTCTTATTACTCAGATACATTTCTCTGTGGTGTATAGGGTATGTTGAGGCCAGTTCATTGAGCAAGGTGTAGATCTTGTCTAATACCTATTTGGTTTATTGAACGGTATCTGTGCTAATTTCAAACTCTGGATTTATGCATCACCCCACCTCTCCTTTCCCCTTAAGCTGACATAAGTGTGTTTTCTAAATGTGAGACACTGTTCTGTTTTGTAATTCATGTTTTGTGCAGCCATATTTATCCTCCCTCTATAAGTGATATCTTATGATATGTTTCTTTTTCTGTTTGACTTATTTCAAGTAGTATTATCGGACCTAAATCCACTCTTTATCCTTCTACTGGCCTTATTACATTGATTTCATGGTGAAGAGATATTCCATTGTACATAAGTACCACATTTTCTTTATCCATTGTTCTCTTTCCTGGGATATTTAAGGTGTACTGAAGTTGAGGTTCTTGTAAACAGAGTAGCCCTAAACTGTGGTGTGCTTGTGTCTTGTTGATGTTTAGACTTCCCTAGATATACTCCCATGATTGGAAGTGCCCTATGCTCTGTAGCTCTGTTTTTTAGATGATTTAGGAACCACCATACACTTCTCCAGAGTGGCTCTCGGCAGTTCACACACTGTCCATCAGCGTATAAAGGCTCCCTGTTCTCCATGACCTGTCCTGCCTTTCTGGATTCTATACTTTTTTCAGGTGGCCCTTTTGACCGGGGGCAGTGAGACTTCATTGTAGTGCAGATTTCCTTTGCAAGCTTGCTTGGTTGGCCAAAAAGGGCGTATGCGTTTTTTCCTGAATATATTCAGGAAAAAAACGCATACGCCCTTTTTGGCCAAGTGCATCATTGTGGACGTTCTGCCTCTTTTCCTATGCTTTATATGCAATTCCAGTCTACCTCCTGAAATCGGTTTCCTGCAATTCAGTCCCGCTTTCAAGTCCTCTTGGCAACCTTACTTCAATATATTTTTGGACGATAGGTGTCATTTATAACTCTGCAGGTTTGTGAATGACAGTGCCCATGAGCTCCTTTCTTCAACTCGCTTTCTTGTGAGCTGGCCGCAACACCGCAGGATTGCTTCAGGCCCTAGTGTGGTTCCGGCATGGCACGCTGAGCCTTTGGTTAATTCCTCTTCCTGGTGGGAAATGAGAGTTAAATTTGCCCGTCCAGACACCTCCAGCTAGTCTCTCATTGGTTCTCCCTATTCCTGTTCATTTTCCGCAGAAATTGCAAACTGGGCCAAACAGGAAGTTAAAGGCACTGACTCTCCAAGTGGGGAGAGTGTTAGTAAAGCGTCTGGAATGTTGCACCCGAGTACCAGGGGACGAAAACTGAGACACATTTAACACGTTTCCCGATCACACGGTGGATCATAGTCTGGGATCCACGTGCATGATTTAGCTGAAGGAAGAATCCCTTAAACCTGGAGAGTTGAGACCCATGGAACGGGTACCATGCAATATGACTTCAAAGGGTCTGCATTTGCTCACCGAACCTCACCAATCCTATCACTGCTGCGTTTATGCCGCTGTACACACGCTTAATTCTCTTGCGGAGACATATAAATCCATAGGTTTTAAGATTCTTACTAGTCAGGTATATTATTAGGCGTTTAATATGGCGTGTTAAGTCCACTTCGTTGAGCAAGGAGTAGCTCTTGTCTATTACATATTTGGCTTATGGAACGGTATCTGTGCTAATTTCTATCTCTGGTTTTATGCAG
Source organism: Lagenorhynchus albirostris (assembly GCF_949774975.1). Classification (NCBI taxonomy): domain Eukaryota; kingdom Metazoa; phylum Chordata; class Mammalia; order Artiodactyla; family Delphinidae; genus Lagenorhynchus; species Lagenorhynchus albirostris. The sequence goes on along the minus strand of NW_026783592.1, from coordinate 18,315 downwards.
CACCCCAACTCACCTTTCCCCTTAAGCAAGCATAAGTTGGTTTTCTACATTTGAGACCCTGTTCTGTTTTGTAATTCAGTTCCTGTGTAGCCAAGTTTACATTTCGTGTAGCAGTGATATCTTATGATGTTTCTTTTTCTGTGTGACTTATTTCAGTTAGAATCATCATACCTGAATCCACTCATTATGCTGCTACGGGCCTGATGACATAGATGTCATTGCTGAGTGATATTGCATTGTACGTAAGTACCGCAACTTCTTTATCCATTTTTCGCTTTCTGCGACAATGAACTTGTACCGTAAACGAGGTTCTTGTAAACAGAGGCATCCCAAACTTTGGGGTGGCTGTGTTTTTGATTTTAATTTCCCTAAGCTATAGGACCATAAGTGGAAGTGCCCTAGGCTCTGTTGCTTTGTTTTTTAGATGATTCAGGAAACACCATACACTTCTCCAGAGTGGCTGTTGGCAATTTACATCCCGCCCATCAGCAAAACAAGGCTCCCAGTTCTCCATGGCCTGTCCTGCCTTTCTGGATTTTACACTTTTTTCGGATGGCCCTTTTGACCGGGGGGCAGTGAGACTTCATTGTAGTGCAGATTTCCTTTGCAAGCTTGCTTGGTTGGCCAAAAAGGGCGTATGCGTTTTTTCCTCAATATATTCAGGATAAAATGCATACGCCCTTTTTGGCCAAGTGCATCATTGTGGACGTCCTGCCTCTTTTCCTATGCTTTACATGCAATTCCAGTCTACCTCCTGAAATCGGTTTCCTGCAATTCTGCCTTGCTCTCAGTGCCTCTTCATAGCCTTACCTCAATATGCTTTTGGAAAATAGTTGGCCTTTATAACTCTGCAGGTTTTTGAATTGCAGTTGCCCTTAGTTCCATTTTTCAGCTCTTATTTTTGTGATCTTGCCTCATATCCACAGGATTTCTTCAGGCCCTATTCTTCTTCTGGGGCGCCTTGCTCTGCCTTTGGTTAATTCTTCTTCCTATGTGAAATTAGAGTGACATGTGTCCATTGAAACCGCTACAGCTATTTTCTCACTGGTTGCCCCTATTCCCATTCATCCTCCGCACTAACTGCAGACTGTTCGATCCCGGAACTTAAAGGCATTGACTCTCCATGTGGGGATGTTGTTAGTAAAGTGGCTGGAATGTTGATCCGGTGCCCCAGGAGAGGAAAATGAGGTGCGTTTTAGAAACCTTTCCCGATCATATGGTATACCATCTGCTGGATTTCCCATGCATGGTTTAGCTGTAGGAAGATTCCCTTCAACCTGCAGTGTTGGGACCCTTGGAATGAGTAGCATGAAGTATTGCATTAAACTTTCGGCAGTTGCTCACCAAAGCTCACCAATCCTCTCAGCCCCAAGTGTCCAGCCTTATGTCTTATCCAGCTGTGGGTTTATATGTGGTCATTCCAGGTTACATCACAACCCCTGAGCGAATTTTGTAAGAATTTTTCTCTCTTTCATTGTTTCTGCGTTTTGGTTTTAAAATTTATTTCTATAATGGGGTTTAGCTCATTTTCACTGCTGTGTTTGTGCCGCTCTGCACACACTTGATTCCCTTATGGAGATATATCAATACATGGGTTTTAAGATTCTTATTACTCAGATATATTTCTCTGCGGTGTATAGGGTGTGTTGAGGCCAGTTCATTGAGCAAGGTGTAGATCTTGTCTAATACCTATTTGGTTTATTGAACGGTATCTGTGCTAATTTCAAACTCTGGTTTTATACATCACCCCACCTCTCCTTTCCCCTTAAGCTGACATAAATGTGTTTTCTAAATGTGAGACACTGTTCTGTTTTGTAATTCATGTTTTGTGCAGCCATATTTATCCTCCCTCTATAAGTGATATCTTATGATATGTTTCTTTTTCTGTTTGACTTATTTCAAGTAGTATTATCGGACCTAAATCCACTCTTTATCCTTCTACTGGCCTTATTACATTGATTTCATGGTGAAGAGATATTCCATTGTACATAAGTACCACATTTTCTTTATCCATTGTTCTCTTTCCTGGGATATTTAAGGTGTACTGAAGTTGAGGTTCTTGTAAACAGAGTAGCCCTAAACTGTGGTGTGCTTGTGTCTTGTTGATGTTTAGACTTCCCTAGATATACTCCCATGATTGGAAGTGCCCTATGCTCTGTAGCTCTGTTTTTTAGATGATTTAGGAACCACCATACACTTCTCCAGAGTGGCTCTCGGCAGTTCACACACTGTCCATCAGCGTATAAAGGCTCCCTGTTCTCCATGACCTGTCCTGCCTTTCTGGATTCTATACTTTTTTCAGGTGGCCCTTTTGACCGGGGGCAGTGAGACTTCATTGTAGTGCAGATTTCCTTTGCAAGCTTGCTTGGTTGGCCAAAAAGGGCGTATGCGTTTTTTCCTGAATATATTCAGGAAAAAACGCATACGCCCTTTTTGGCCAAGTGCATCATTGTGGACGTTCTGCCTCTTTTCCTATGCTTTATATGCAATTCCAGTCTACCTCCTGAAATCGGTTTCCTGCAATTCAGTCCCGCTTTCAAGTCCTCTTGGCAACCTTACTTCAATATATTTTTGGACGATAGGTGTCATTTATAACTCTGCAGGTTTGTGAATGACAGTGCCCATGAGCTCCTTTCTTCAACTCGCTTTCTTGTGAGCTGGCCGCAACACCGCAGGATTGCTTCAGGCCCTAGTGTGGTTCCGGCATGGCACGCTGAGCCTTTGGTTAATTCCTCTTCCTGGTGGGAAATGAGAGTTAAATTTGCCCGTCCAGACACCTCCAGCTAGTCTCTCATTGGTTCTCCCTATTCCTGTTCATTTTCCGCAGAAATTGCAAACTGGGCCAAACAGGAAGTTAAAGGCAGTGACTCTCCAAGTGGGGAGAGTGTTAGTAAAGCGTCTGGAATGTTGCACCCGAGTACCAGGGGACGAAAACTGAGACACATTTAACACGTTTCCCGATCACACGGTGGATCATAGTCTGGGATCCACGTGCATGATTTAGCTGAAGGAAGAATCCCTTAAACCTGGAGAGTTGAGACCCATGGAACGGGTACCATGCAATATGACTTCAAAGGGTCTGCATTTGCTCACCGAACCTCACCAATCCTATCACTGCTGCGTTTATGCCGCTGTACACACGCTTAATTCTCTTGCGGAGACATATAAATCCATAGGTTTTAAGATTCTTACTAGTCAGGTATATTATTAGGCGTTTAATATGGCGTGTTAAGTCCACTTCGTTGAGCAAGGAGTAGCTCTTGTCTATTACATATTTGGCTTATGGAACGGTATCTGTGCTAATTTCTATCTCTGGTTTTATGCAGCACCCCAACTCACCTTTCCCCTTAAGCAAGCATAAGTTGGTTTTCTACATTTGAGACCCTGTTCTGTTTTGTAATTCAGTTCCTGTGTAGCCAAGTTTACATTTCGTGTAGCAGTGATATCTTATGATGTTTCTTTTTCTGTGTGACTTATTTCAGTTAGAATCATCATACCTGAATCCACTCATTATGCTGCTACGGGCCTGATGACATAGATGTCATTGCTGAGTGATATTGCATTGTACGTAAGTACCACAACTTCTTTATCCATTTTTCGCTTTCTGCGACAATGAACTTGTACCGTAAACGAGGTTCTTGTAAACAGAGGCATCCCAAACTTTGGGGTGGCTGTGTTTTTGATTTTAATTTCCCTAAGCTATAGGACCATAAGTGGAAGTGCCCTAGGCTCTGTTGCTTTGTTTTTTAGATGATTCAGGAAACACCATACACTTCTCCAGAGTGGCTGTTGGCAATTTACATCCCGCCCATCAGCAAAACAAGGCTCCCAGTTCTCCATGGCCTGTCCTGCCTTTCTGGATTTTACACTTTTTTCGGATGGCCCTTTTGACCGGGGGGCAGTGAGACTTCATTGTAGTGCAGATTTCCTTTGCAAGCTTGCTTGGTTGGCCAAAATGGGCGTATGCGTTTTTTCCTCAATATATTCAGGATAAAATGCATACGCCCTTTTTGGCCAAGTGCATCACTGTGGACGTCCTGCCTCTTTTCCTATGCTTTACATGCAATTCCAGTCTACCTCCTGAAATCGGTTTCCTGCAATTCTGCCTTGCTCTCAGTGCCTCTTCATAGCCTTACCTCAATATACTTTTGGAAAATAGTTGGCCTTTATAACTCTGCATGTTTTTGAATTGCAGTTGCCCTTAGTTCCATTTTTCAGCTCTTATTTTTGTGATCTTGCCTCATATCCACAGGATATCTTCAGGCCCTATTCTTCTTCTGGGGCGCCTTGCTGTGCCTTTGGGTAATTCTTCTTCCTATGTGAAATTAGAGTGACATGTGGCCATTGAAACCGCTACAGCTATTTTCTCACTGGTTCCCCCTATTCCCATTCATCCTCCGCACTAACTGCAGACTGTGCGATACTGGAACTTAAAGGCATTGACTCTCCATGTGGGGATGTTTTTAGTAAAGTGGCTGGAATGTTGATCCGGAGCCCCAGGAGAGGAAAATGAGGTGCGTTTTAGAAACCTTTCCCGATCATATGGTATACCATCTGCTGGATTTCCCATGCATGGTTTAGCTGTAGGAAGATTCCCTTCAACCTGCAGTGTTGGGACCCTTGGAATGAGTAGCATGAAGTATTGCATTAAACTTTTGGCAGTTGCTCACCAAAGCTCACCAATCCTCTCAGCCCCAAGTGTCCAGCCTTATGTCTTATCCAGCTGTGGGTTTATATGTGGTCATTCCAGGTTACATCACAACCCCTGAGCGAATTTTGTAAGAATTTTTCTCTCTTTCATTGTTTCTGCGTTTTGGTTTTAAAATTTATTTCTATAATGGGGTTTAGCTCATTTTCACTGCTGTGTTTGTCCCGCTCTGCACACACTTGATTCCCTTATGGAGATATATCAATACATGGGTGTTAAGAGTCTTATTACTCAGATACATTTCTCTGTGGTGTATAGGGTATGTTGAGGCCAGTTCATTGAGCAAGGTGTAGATCTTGTCTAATACCTATTTGGTTTATTGAACGGTATCTGTGCTAATTTCAAACTCTGGATTTATGCATCACCCCACCTCTCCTTTCCCCTTAAGCTGACATAAGTGTGTTTTCTAAATGTGAGACACTGTTCTGTTTTGTAATTCATGTTTTGTGCAGCCATATTTATCCTCCCTCTATAAGTGATATCTTATGATATGTTTCTTTTTCTGTTTGACTTATTTCAAGTAGTATTATCGGACCTAAATCCACTCTTTATCCTTCTACTGGCCTTATTACATTGATTTCATGGTGAAGAGATATTCCATTGTACATAAGTACCACATTTTCTTTATCCATTGTTCTCTTTCCTGGGATATTTAAGGTGTACTGAAGTTGAGGTTCTTGTAAACAGAGTAGCCCTAAACTGTGGTGTGCTTGTGTCTTGTTGATGTTTAGACTTCCCTAGATATACTCCCATGATTGGAAGTGCCCTATGCTCTGTAGCTCTGTTTTTTAGATGATTTAGGAACCACCATACACTTCTCCAGAGTGGCTCTCGGCAGTTCACACACTGTCCATCAGCGTATAAAGGCTCCCTGTTCTCCATGACCTGTCCTGCCTTTCTGGATTCTATACTTTTTTCAGGTGGCCCTTTTGACCGGGGGCAGTGAGACTTCATTGTAGTGCAGATTTCCTTTGCAAGCTTGCTTGGTTGGCCAAAAAGGGCGTATGCGTTTTTTCCTGAATATATTCAGGAAAAAAACGCATACGCCCTTTTTGGCCAAGTGCATCATTGTGGACGTTCTGCCTCTTTTCCTATGCTTTATATGCAATTCCAGTCTACCTCCTGAAATCGGTTTCCTGCAATTCAGTCCCGCTTTCAAGTCCTCTTGGCAACCTTACTTCAATATATTTTTGGACGATAGGTGTCATTTATAACTCTGCAGGTTTGTGAATGACAGTGCCCATGAGCTCCTTTCTTCAACTCGCTTTCTTGTGAGCTGGCCGCAACACCGCAGGATTGCTTCAGGCCCTAGTGTGGTTCCGGCATGGCACGCTGAGCCTTTGGTTAATTCCTCTTCCTGGTGGGAAATGAGAGTTAAATTTGCCCGTCCAGACACCTCCAGCTAGTCTCTCATTGGTTCTCCCTATTCCTGTTCATTTTCCGCAGAAATTGCAAACTGGGCCAAACAGGAAGTTAAAGGCACTGACTCTCCAAGTGGGGAGAGTGTTAGTAAAGCGTCTGGAATGTTGCACCCGAGTACCAGGGGACGAAAACTGAGACACATTTAACACGTTTCCCGATCACACGGTGGATCATAGTCTGGGATCCACGTGCATGATTTAGCTGAAGGAAGAATCCCTTAAACCTGGAGAGTTGAGACCCATGGAACGGGTACCATGCAATATGACTTCAAAGGGTCTGCATTTGCTCACCGAACCTCACCAATCCTATCACTGCTGCGTTTATGCCGCTGTACACACGCTTAATTCTCTTGCGGAGACATATAAATCCATAGGTTTTAAGATTCTTACTAGTCAGGTATATTATTAGGCGTTTAATATGGCGTGTTAAGTCCACTTCGTTGAGCAAGGAGTAGCTCTTGTCTATTACATATTTGGCTTATGGAACGGTATCTGTGCTAATTTCTATCTCTGGTTTTATGCAGCACCCCAACTCACCTTTCCCCTTAAGCAAGCATAAGTTGGTTTTCTACATTTGAGACCCTGTTCTGTTTTGTAATTCAGTTCCTGTGTAGCCAAGTTTACATTTCGTGTAGCAGTGATATCTTATGATGTTTCTTTTTCTGTGTGACTTATTTCAGTTAGAATCATCATACCTGAATCCACTCATTATGCTGCTACGGGCCTGATGACATAGATGTCATTGCTGAGTGATATTGCATTGTACGTAAGTACCACAACTTCTTTATCCATTTTTCGCTTTCTGCGACAATGAACTTGTACCGTAAACGAGGTTCTTGTAAACAGAGGCATCCCAAACTTTGGGGTGGCTGTGTTTTTGATTTTAATTTCCCTAAGCTATAGGACCATAAGTGGAAGTGCCCTAGGCTCTGTTGCTTTGTTTTTTAGATGATTCGGGAAACACCATACACTTCTCCAGAGTGGCTGTTGGCAATTTACATCCCGCCCATCAGCAAAACAAGGCTCCCAGTTCTCCATGGCCTGTCCTGCCTTTCTGGATTTTACACTTTTTTCGGATGGCCCTTTTGACCGGGGGGCAGTGAGACTTCATTGTAGTGCAGATTTCCTTTGCAAGCTTGCTTGGTTGGACAAAAAGGGCATATGTGTTCTTTCCTGAATATATTCAGGAAAAAACGTATACGCCCTTTTTGACCAAGTGCATCATTGTGGACGTCCTGCCTCTTTTCCTATGCTTTACATGCAATTCCAGTCTACCTCCTGAAATCGGTTTCCTGCAATTCTGCCCCGCTTTCAAGTCCTCTTGGCAGCCTTACTTCAATATATTTTTGGACGATAGCTGCCATTTATAACTCTGCAGGTTTGTGAATGACAGTGCCCCTGAGCTCCTTTCTTCAACTCGCTTTCTTGTGAGCTGGCCGCAACACCGCAGGATTGCTTCAGGCCCTAGTGTGGTTCCGGCACGGCACACTGAGCCTTTGGTTGTTTCCTCTTCCTGGTGGGAAATCAGAGTTAAATTTGCCTGTCCAGACACCTCCAGCTAGTCTCTCATTGGTTCTCCCTATTCCTGTTCATTTTCTGCAGAAATTGCAAACTGGGCCAAACAGGAGTTTAAAGGCAGTGACTCTCCAAGTGGGCAGAGTGTTAGTAAAGCGTCTGGAATGTTGCAGCCGAGTACCAGCGGAGGAAAACTGAGACACATTTGAACACGTTTCCCGGTCACATGGTGGATCATACTCTGGGTTCCACATGCATGTTTTAGCTGAAGGAAGAATCCCTTAAACCTGGAGAGTTGAGACCCATGTTATGGGTACCATGCAATATGACTTCAAAGGGTCTGCATTTGCTCACCGAACCTCAACAATCCTATCACTGCTGTGCTTATGCCGCTATACACATGCTTGTTTCTCTTTCGGAGACATAAATCCATAGGTTTTAAGATTCTTACTAGTCAGGTATATTCTTAGGCGTTTAATACGGAGTGTTGAGTCCACTCGTTGAGCAAGGAGTAGCTCTTGTCTATTACATATTTGGCTTATGGAACTTTATCTGTGCTAATTTCAATCTCTGGTTTTATGCAGCACCCCAACTCACCTTTCCCCTTAAGCAAGCATAAGTTGATTTTCTAAATTTGAGACCCTGTTCTGTTTTGTAATTCAGTTCCTCTGTAGCCAAGTTTACATTCCGTGTAGTAGTGATATCTTATGATGTTTCTTTTTCTGTGTGACTTATTTCACTTAGAATCATCGTACCTGAATCCACTCATTATGCTGCTACGGGCCTGATGACATAGATTTCATTGCTGAGTAATATTGCATTGTACGTAAGTACCACAACTTCTTTATCCATTTTTTCGCTTTTTGTGACATTGATCTTGTATCTTAAATGAGGTTCTTGTAAACAGAGCCGTCCCAAACTTTGGGGTGGCTGTGTCTTTTTGATTTTAATTTCCCTAAACTATAGGACCATAAGTGGAAGTGCCCTAGGCTCTGTTGCTTTGTTTTTTAGATGTTTCAGGAAACACCATACACTTCTCCCGAGTGGCTGTTGGCAATTTACATCCCGCCCATCAGCATAACAAGGCTCCCAGTTCTCCATGGCCTGTCCTGCCTTTCTGGATTTTACACTTTTTTCAGATGGCCCTTTTGACCAGGGGGCAGTGAGACTTCATTGTAGTGCAGATTTCCTTTGCAAGCTTGCTTGGTTGGCCAAAAAGGGCGTATGCGTTCTTTCCTGAATATATTCAGGAAAAAACGCATACGCCCTTTTTGGCCAAGTGCATCACTGTGGACCTTCTGCCTCCTTTCCTATGCTTTACATGCAATTCCAGTCTACCTCCTGAAATCGGTTTCCTGCAATTCTGCCTTGCTCTCAGTGCCTCTTCATAGCCTTACCTCAATATGCTTTTGGAAAATAGTTGGCCTTTATAACTCTGCAGGTTTTTGAATTGCAGTTGCCCTTAGTTCCATTTTTCAGCTCTTATTTTTGTGATCTTGCCTCATATCCACAGGATTTCTTCAGGCCCTATTCTTCTTCTGGGGCGCCTTGCTCTGCCTTTGGTTAATTCTTCTTCCTATGTGAAATTAGAGTGACATGTGGCCATTGAAACCGCTACAGCTATTTTCTCACTGGTTCCCCCTATTCCCATTCATCCTCCGCACTAACTGCAGACTGTTCGATCCCGGAACTTAAAGGCATTGACTCTCCGTGTGGGGATGTTGTTAGTAAAGTGGCTGGAATGTTGATCCGGTGCCCCAGGAGAGGAAAATGAGGTGCGTTTTAGAAACCTTTCCCGATCATATGGTATACCATCTGCTGGATTTCCCATGCATGGTTTAGCTGTAGGAAGATTCCCTTCAACCTGCAGTGTTGGGACCCTTGGAATGAGTAGCATGAAGTATTGCATTAAACTTTCGGCAGTTGCTCACCAAAGCTCACCAATCCTCTCAGCCCCAAGTGTCCAGCCTTATGTCTTATCCAGCTGTGGGTTTATATGTGGTCATTCCAGGTTACATCACAACCCCTGAGCGAATTTTGTAAGAATTTTTCTCTCTTTCATTGTTTCTGCGTTTTGGTTTTAAAATTTATTTCTATAATGGGGTTTAGCTCATTTTCACTGCTGTGTTTGTGCCGCTCTGCACACACTTGATTCCCTTATGGAGATATATCAATACATGGGTTTTAAGATTCTTATTACTCAGATATATTTCTCTGCGGTGTATAGGGTGTGTTGAGGCCAGTTCATTGAGCAAGGTGTAGATCTTGTCTAATACCTATTTGGTTTATTGAACGGTATCTGTGCTAATTTCAAACTCTGGTTTTATACATCACCCCACCTCTCCTTTCCCCTTAAGCTGACATAAATGTGTTTTCTAAATGTGAGACACTGTTCTGTTTTGTAATTCATGTTTTGTGCAGCCATATTTATCCTCCCTCTATAAGTGATATCTTATGATATGTTTCTTTTTCTGTTTGACTTATTTCAAGTAGTATTATCGGACCTAAATCCACTCTTTATCCTTCTACTGGCCTTATTACATTGATTTCATGGTGAAGAGATATTCCATTGTACATAAGTACCACATTTTCTTTATCCATTGTTCTCTTTCCTGGGATATTTAAGGTGTACTGAAGTTGAGGTTCTTGTAAACAGAGTAGCCCTAAACTGTGGTGTGCTTGTGTCTTGTTGATGTTTAGACTTCCCTAGATATACTCCCATGATTGGAAGTGCCCTATGCTCTGTAGCTCTGTTTTTTAGATGATTTAGGAACCACCATACACTTCTCCAGAGTGGCTCTCGGCAGTTCACACACTGTCCATCAGCGTATAAAGGCTCCCTGTTCTCCATGACCTGTCCTGCCTTTCTGGATTCTATACTTTTTTCAGGTGGCCCTTTTGACCGGGGGCAGTGAGACTTCATTGTAGTGCAGATTTCCTTTGCAAGCTTGCTTGGTTGGCCAAAAAGGGCGTATGCGTTTTTTCCTGAATATATTCAGGAAAAAACGCATACGCCCTTTTTGGCCAAGTGCATCATTGTGGACGTTCTGCCTCTTTTCCTATGCTTTATATGCAATTCCAGTCTACCTCCTGAAATCGGTTTCCTGCAATTCAGTCCCGCTTTCAAGTCCTCTTGGCAACCTTACTTCAATATATTTTTGGACGATAGGTGTCATTTATAACTCTGCAGGTTTGTGAATGACAGTGCCCATGAGCTCCTTTCTTCAACTCGCTTTCTTGTGAGCTGGCCGCAACACCGCAGGATTGCTTCAGGCCCTAGTGTGGTTCCGGCATGGCACGCTGAGCCTTTGGTTAATTCCTCTTCCTGGTGGGAAATGAGAGTTAAATTTGCCCGTCCAGACACCTCCAGCTAGTCTCTCATTGGTTCTCCCTATTCCTGTTCATTTTCCGCAGAAATTGCAAACTGGGCCAAACAGGAAGTTAAAGGCACTGACTCTCCAAGTGGGGAGAGTGTTAGTAAAGCGTCTGGAATGTTGCACCCGAGTACCAGGGGACGAAAACTGAGACACATTTAACACGTTTCCCGATCACACGGTGGATCATAGTCTGGGATCCACGTGCATGATTTAGCTGAAGGAAGAATCCCTTAAACCTGGAGAGTTGAGACCCATGGAACGGGTACCATGCAATATGACTTCAAAGGGTCTGCATTTGCTCACCGAACCTCACCAATCCTATCACTGCTGCGTTTATGCCGCTGTACACACGCTTAATTCTCTTGCGGAGACATATAAATCCATAGGTTTTAAGATTCTTACTAGTCAGGTATATTATTAGGCGTTTAATATGGCGTGTTAAGTCCACTTCGTTGAGCAAGGAGTAGCTCTTGTCTATTACATATTTGGCTTATGGAACGGTATCTGTGCTAATTTCTATCTCTGGTTTTATGCAGCACCCCAACTCACCTTTCCCCTTAAGCAAGCATAAGTTGGTTTTCTACATTTGAGACCCTGTTCTGTTTTGTAATTCAGTTCCTGTGTAGCCAAGTTTACATTTCGTGTAGCAGTGATATCTTATGATGTTTCTTTTTCTGTGTGACTTATTTCAGTTAGAATCATCATACCTGAATCCACTCATTATGCTGCTACGGGCCTGATGACATAGATGTCATTGCTGAGTGATATTGCATTGTACGTAAGTACCACAACTTCTTTATCCATTTTTCGCTTTCTGCGACAATGAACTTGTACCGTAAACGAGGTTCTTGTAAACAGAGGCATCCCAAACTTTGGGGTGGCTGTGTTTTTGATTTTAATTTCCCTAAGCTATAGGACCATAAGTGGAAGTGCCCTAGGCTCTGTTGCTTTGTTTTTTAGATGATTCGGGAAACACCATACACTTCTCCAGAGTGGCTGTTGGCAATTTACATCCCGCCCATCAGCAAAACAAGGCTCCCAGTTCTCCATGGCCTGTCCTGCCTTTCTGGATTTTACACTTTTTTCGGATGGCCCTTTTGACCGGGGGGCAGTGAGACTTCATTGTAGTGCAGATTTCCTTTGCAAGCTTGCTTGGTTGGACAAAAAGGGCATATGTGTTCTTTCCTGAATATATTCAGGAAAAAACGTATACGCCCTTTTTGACCAAGTGCATCATTGTGGACGTCCTGCCTCTTTTCCTATGCTTTACATGCAATTCCAGTCTACCTCCTGAAATCGGTTTCCTGCAATTCTGCCCCGCTTTCAAGTCCTCTTGGCAGCCTTACTTCAATATATTTTTGGACGATAGCTGCCATTTATAACTCTGCAGGTTTGTGAATGACAGTGCCCCTGAGCTCCTTTCTTCAACTCGCTTTCTTGTGAGCTGGCCGCAACACCGCAGGATTGCTTCAGGCCCTAGTGTGGTTCCGGCACGGCACACTGAGCCTTTGGTTGTTTCCTCTTCCTGGTGGGAAATCAGAGTTAAATTTGCCTGTCCAGACACCTCCAGCTAGTCTCTCATTGGTTCTCCCTATTCCTGTTCATTTTCTGCAGAAATTGCAAACTGGGCCAAACAGGAGTTTAAAGGCAGTGACTCTCCAAGTGGGCAGAGTGTTAGTAAAGCGTCTGGAATGTTGCAGCCGAGTACCAGCGGAGGAAAACTGAGACACATTTGAACACGTTTCCCGGTCACATGGTGGATCATACTCTGGGTTCCACATGCATGTTTTAGCTGAAGGAAGAATCCCTTAAACCTGGAGAGTTGAGACCCATGTTATGGGTACCATGCAATATGACTTCAAAGGGTCTGCATTTGCTCACCGAACCTCAACAATCCTATCACTGCTGTGCTTATGCCGCTATACACATGCTTGTTTCTCTTTCGGAGACATAAATCCATAGGTTTTAAGATTCTTACTAGTCAGGTATATTCTTAGGCGTTTAATACGGAGTGTTGAGTCCACTCGTTGAGCAAGGAGTAGCTCTTGTCTATTACATATTTGGCTTATGGAACTTTATCTGTGCTAATTTCAATCTCTGGTTTTATGCAGCACCCCAACTCACCTTTCCCCTTAAGCAAGCATAAGTTGATTTTCTAAATTTGAGACCCTGTTCTGTTTTGTAATTCAGTTCCTCTGTAGCCAAGTTTACATTCCGTGTAGTAGTGATATCTTATGATGTTTCTTTTTCTGTGTGACTTATTTCACTTAGAATCATCGTACCTGAATCCACTCATTATGCTGCTACGGGCCTGATGACATAGATTTCATTGCTGAGTAATATTGCATTGTACGTAAGTACCACAACTTCTTTATCCATTTTTTCGCTTTTTGTGACATTGATCTTGTATCTTAAATGAGGTTCTTGTAAACAGAGCCGTCCCAAACTTTGGGGTGGCTGTGTCTTTTTGATTTTAATTTCCCTAAACTATAGGACCATAAGTGGAAGTGCCCTAGGCTCTGTTGCTTTGTTTTTTAGATGTTTCAGGAAACACCATACACTTCTCCCGAGTGGCTGTTGGCAATTTACATCCCGCCCATCAGCATAACAAGGCTCCCAGTTCTCCATGGCCTGTCCTGCCTTTCTGGATTTTACACTTTTTTCAGATGGCCCTTTTGACCAGGGGGCAGTGAGACTTCATTGTAGTGCAGATTTCCTTTGCAAGCTTGCTTGGTTGGCCAAAAAGGGCGTATGCGTTCTTTCCTGAATATATTCAGGAAAAAACGCATACGCCCTTTTTGGCCAAGTGCATCACTGTGGACCTTCTGCCTCCTTTCCTATGCTTTACATGCAATTCCAGTCTACCTCCTGAAATCGGTTTCCTGCAATTCTGCCTTGCTCTCAGTGCCTCTTCATAGCCTTACCTCAATATGCTTTTGGAAAATAGTTGGCCTTTATAACTCTGCAGGTTTTTGAATTGCAGTTGCCCTTAGTTCCATTTTTCAGCTCTTATTTTTGTGATCTTGCCTCATATCCACAGGATTTCTTCAGGCCCTATTCTTCTTCTGGGGCGCCTTGCTCTGCCTTTGGTTAATTCTTCTTCCTATGTGAAATTAGAGTGACATGTGGCCATTGAAACCGCTACAGCTATTTTCTCACTGGTTCCCCCTATTCCCATTCATCCTCCGCACTAACTGCAGACTGTTCGATCCCGGAACTTAAAGGCATTGACTCTCCGTGTGGGGATGTTGTTAGTAAAGTGGCTGGAATGTTGATCCGGTGCCCCAGGAGAGGAAAATGAGGTGCGTTTTAGAAACCTTTCCCGATCATATGGTATACCATCTGCTGGATTTCCCATGCATGGTTTAGCTGTAGGAAGATTCCCTTCAACCTGCAGTGTTGGGACCCTTGGAATGAGTAGCATGAAGTATTGCATTAAACTTTCGGCAGTTGCTCACCAAAGCTCACCAATCCTCTCAGCCCCAAGTGTCCAGCCTTATGTCTTATCCAGCTGTGGGTTTATATGTGGTCATTCCAGGTTACATCACAACCCCTGAGCGAATTTTGTAAGAATTTTTCTCTCTTTCATTGTTTCTGCGTTTTGGTTTTAAAATTTATTTCTATAATGGGGTTTAGCTCATTTTCACTGCTGTGTTTGTGCCGCTCTGCACACACTTGATTCCCTTATGGAGATATATCAATACATGGGTTTTAAGATTCTTATTACTCAGATATATTTCTCTGCGGTGTATAGGGTGTGTTGAGGCCAGTTCATTGAGCAAGGTGTAGATCTTGTCTAATACCTATTTGGTTTATTGAACGGTATCTGTGCTAATTTCAAACTCTGGTTTTATACATCACCCCACCTCTCCTTTCCCCTTAAGCTGACATAAATGTGTTTTCTAAATGTGAGACACTGTTCTGTTTTGTAATTCATGTTTTGTGCAGCCATATTTATCCTCCCTCTATAAGTGATATCTTATGATATGTTTCTTTTTCTGTTTGACTTATTTCAAGTAGTATTATCGGACCTAAATCCACTCTTTATCCTTCTACTGGCCTTATTACATTGATTTCATGGTGAAGAGATATTCCATTGTACATAAGTACCACATTTTCTTTATCCATTGTTCTCTTTCCTGGGATATTTAAGGTGTACTGAAGTTGAGGTTCTTGTAAACAGAGTAGCCCTAAACTGTGGTGTGCTTGTGTCTTGTTGATGTTTAGACTTCCCTAGATATACTCCCATGATTGGAAGTGCCCTATGCTCTGTAGCTCTGTTTTTTAGATGATTTAGGAACCACCATACACTTCTCCAGAGTGGCTCTCGGCAGTTCACACACTGTCCATCAGCGTATAAAGGCTCCCTGTTCTCCATGACCTGTCCTGCCTTTCTGGATTCTATACTTTTTTCAGGTGGCCCTTTTGACCGGGGGCAGTGAGACTTCATTGTAGTGCAGATTTCCTTTGCAAGCTTGCTTGGTTGGCCAAAAAGGGCGTATGCGTTTTTTCCTGAATATATTCAGGAAAAAACGCATACGCCCTTTTTGGCCAAGTGCATCATTGTGGACGTTCTGCCTCTTTTCCTATGCTTTATATGCAATTCCAGTCTACCTCCTGAAATCGGTTTCCTGCAATTCAGTCCCGCTTTCAAGTCCTCTTGGCAACCTTACTTCAATATATTTTTGGACGATAGGTGTCATTTATAACTCTGCAGGTTTGTGAATGACAGTGCCCATGAGCTCCTTTCTTCAACTCGCTTTCTTGTGAGCTGGCCGCAACACCGCAGGATTGCTTCAGGCCCTAGTGTGGTTCCGGCATGGCACGCTGAGCCTTTGGTTAATTCCTCTTCCTGGTGGGAAATGAGAGTTAAATTTGCCCGTCCAGACACCTCCAGCTAGTCTCTCATTGGTTCTCCCTATTCCTGTTCATTTTCCGCAGAAATTGCAAACTGGGCCAAACAGGAAGTTAAAGGCACTGACTCTCCAAGTGGGGAGAGTGTTAGTAAAGCGTCTGGAATGTTGCACCCGAGTACCAGGGGACGAAAACTGAGACACATTTAACACGTTTCCCGATCACACGGTGGATCATAGTCTGGGATCCACGTGCATGATTTAGCTGAAGGAAGAATCCCTTAAACCTGGAGAGTTGAGACCCATGGAACGGGTACCATGCAATATGACTTCAAAGGGTCTGCATTTGCTCACCGAACCTCACCAATCCTATCACTGCTGCGTTTATGCCGCTGTACACACGCTTAATTCTCTTGCGGAGACATATAAATCCATAGGTTTTAAGATTCTTACTAGTCAGGTATATTATTAGGCGTTTAATATGGCGTGTTAAGTCCACTTCGTTGAGCAAGGAGTAGCTCTTGTCTATTACATATTTGGCTTATGGAACGGTATCTGTGCTAATTTCTATCTCTGGTTTTATGCAGCACCCCAACTCACCTTTCCCCTTAAGCAAGCATAAGTTGGTTTTCTACATTTGAGACCCTGTTCTGTTTTGTAATTCAGTTCCTGTGTAGCCAAGTTTACATTTCGTGTAGCAGTGATATCTTATGATGTTTCTTTTTCTGTGTGACTTATTTCAGTTAGAATCATCATACCTGAATCCACTCATTATGCTGCTACGGGCCTGATGACATAGATGTCATTGCTGAGTGATATTGCATTGTACGTAAGTACCACAACTTCTTTATCCATTTTTCGCTTTCTGCGACAATGAACTTGTACCGTAAACGAGGTTCTTGTAAACAGAGGCATCCCAAACTTTGGGGTGGCTGTGTTTTTGATTTTAATTTCCCTAAGCTATAGGACCATAAGTGGAAGTGCCCTAGGCTCTGTTGCTTTGTTTTTTAGATGTTTCAGGAAACACCATACACTTCTCCAGAGTGGCTGTTGGCAATTTACATCCCGCCCATCAGCAAAACAAGGCTCCCAGTTCTCCATGGCCTGTCCTGCCTTTCTGGATTTTACACTTTTTTCGGATGGCCCTTTTGACCGGGGGGCAGTGAGACTTCATTGTAGTGCAGATTTCCTTTGCAAGCTTGCTTGGTTGGACAAAAAGGGCATATGTGTTTTTTCCTGAATATATTCAGGAAAAAACGTATACGCCCTTTTTGACCAAGTGCATCATTGTGGACGTCCTGCCTCTTTTCCTATGCTTTACATGCAATTCCAGTCTACCTCCTGAAATCGGTTTCCTGCAATTCTGCCCCGCTTTCAAGTCCTCTTGGCAGCCTTACTTCAATATATTTTTGGACGATAGCTGCCATTTATAACTCTGCAGGTTTGTGAATGACAGTGCCCCTGAGCTCCTTTCTTCAACTCGCTTTCTTGTGAGCTGGCCGCAACACCGCAGGATTGCTTCAGGCCCTAGTGTGGTTCCGGCACGGCACACTGAGCCTTTGGTTGTTTCCTCTTCCTGGTGGGAAATGAGAGTTAAATTTGCCTGTCCAGACACCTCCAGCTAGTCTCTCATTGGTTCTCCCTATTCCTGTTCATTTTCCGCAGAAATTGCAAACTGGGCCAAACAGGAGTTTAAAGGCAGTGACTCTCCAAGTGGGCAGAGTGTTAGTAAAGCGTCTGGAATGTTGCAGCCGAGTACCAGGGGAGGAAAACTGAGACACATTTGAACACGTTTCCCGGTCACATGGTGGATCATACTCTGGGTTCCACATGCATGTTTTAGCTGAAGGAAGAATCCCTTAAACCTGGAGAGTTGAGACCCATGTTATGGGTACCATGCAATATGACTTCAAAGGGTCTGCATTTGCTCACCGAACCTCAACAATCCTATCACTGCTGTGCTTATGCCGCTATACACATGCTTGTTTCTCTTTCGGAGACATAAATCCATAGGTTTTAAGATTCTTACTAGTCAGGTATATTCTTAGGCGTTTAATACGGAGTGTTGAGTCCACTCGTTGAGCAAGGAGTAGCTCTTGTCTATTACATATTTGGCTTATGGAACTTTATCTGTGCTAATTTCAATCTCTGGTTTTATGCAGCACCCCAACTCACCTTTCCCCTTAAGCAAGCATAAGTTGATTTTCTAAATTTGAGACCCTGTTCTGTTTTGTAATTCAGTTCCTCTGTAGCCAAGTTTACATTCCGTGTAGTAGTGATATCTTATGATGTTTCTTTTTCTGTGTGACTTATTTCACTTAGAATCATCGTACCTGAATCCACTCATTATGCTGCTACGGGCCTGATGACATAGATTTCATTGCTGAGTAATATTGCATTGTACGTAAGTACCACAACTTCTTTATCCATTTTTTCGCTTT
>NW_026783591.1:0-90000 GCF_949774975.1 Lagenorhynchus albirostris | reverse complement strand
CAGAAAGGCAGGACAGGCCATGGAGAACTGGGAGCCTTGTTATGCTGATGGGCGGGATGTAAATTGCCAACAGCCACTCGGGAGAAGTGTATGGTGTTTCCTGAAACATCTAAAAAACAAAGCAACAGAGCCTAGGGCACTTCCACTTATGGTCCTATAGCTTAGGGAAATTAAAATCAAAAAGACACAGCCACCCCAAAGGTTGGGACGGCTCTGTTTACAAGAACCTGGTTTACGGTACAAGTTCAATATCGCAGAAAGTGAAAAATGGATAAAGAAGTTGTGGTACTTACGTACAATGCAGTATCATTCAGCAATGAAATCTATGTCATCAGGCCCGTAGCAGCATAATGAGTGGATTCAGGTATGATGATTCTAACTGAAATAAGTCACACAGGAAAAGAAACATCATAAGATATCACTAATACACGGAATGTAACCTTGGCTACACAGGAACTGAATTACAAAACAGAACAGGGTCTCAAATTTAGAAAACCAACTTATGCTTGCTTAAGGGGAAAGGTGAGTTGGGGTGCTGCATAAAACCAGAGATTGAAATGAGCACAGATAAAGTTCCTTAAGCCAAATATGGAATAGACAAGAGCTACTCCTTGCTCAACGAAATGGACTCAACACCCCATATTAAATGCCTAAGAGTGTACCTGACTAGGAAGTATCTTAAAACCTATGGATTGCTATGTCTCCGAAAGAGAATCAAGCCTGTGTACAGGGGCATAAACGCAGCAGTGATAGGATTGGAGAGGTTCGGTGAGCAAATGAAGACCCTTTGAAGTCATATTGCATGGTACCCATTCCACGGGTCTCAACTCTCCAGGTTTAAGGTATTCTTCCTTCAGCTAAAACATGCATGTGGAACCCAGAGTATGATCAACCGTGTGATCGGGAGACGTGTTCCAATATGTGTCAGTTTTCGTCCCTTGTTACTCGGGTGCAACATTCCAGACGCTTTACTAACACTCTCCCGACTTGGAGAGTCAGTGCCTTTAACCTCCTGTTTGGCCCCGTTTGCAATTTCTGCGGAAGATGAACAGGAATAGGGAGAACCAATGACAGACTAGCTGGAGGTGTCTGGACGGGCAAATTTAACTCTCATTTCCCACCAGGAAGAGGAATTAACCAAAGGCTCAGCGTGCCGTGCCGGAACCAGATTAGGGCCTGAAGCCATCCTGCGGTGTTGCGGCCAGCTCACGAGAAAGCGACTTGAAGAAAGGAGCTCAGGGGCACTGTAATTCACAAACCTGCAGAGTTATAAATGACAGCTATCGTCCAAAAATATACTGAAGTAAGGCTGCCAAGAGGACTTGAAAGCGGGGCAGAATTGCAGGAAACCGATTTCAGGAGGTAGACTGGAATTGCATTGAAAGCATAGGAAAAGAGGCAGAACGTCCACAATGATGCACTTGGCCAAAAAGGGCGTATGCGTTTTTTCCTGAATATATTCAGGAAAAAACGCATACGCCCTTTTTGGCCAACCAAGCAAGCTTGCAAAGGATATCTGCACTACAATGAAATCTCACTTCCCCCCGGTGAAAAGGGCCATCTGAAAAAAGTGTAAAATCCAGAAAGGCAGGACAGGCCATGGAGAACTGGGAGCCTTGTTATGCTGATGGGCGGGATGTAAATTGCCAACAGCCACTCGGGAGAAGTGTATGGTGTTTCCTGAAACATCTAAAAAACAAAGCAACAGAGCCTAGGGCACTTCCACTTATGGTCCTATAGCTTAGGGAAATTAAAATCAAAAAGACACAGCCACCCGAAAGGTTGGGACGGCTCTGTTTACAAGAACCTGGTTTACGGTACAAGTTCAATATCGCAGAAAGTGAAAAATGAATAAAGAAGTTGTGGTAGTTACGTACAATGCAGTATCACTCAGCAATGAAATCTATGTCATCAGGCCTGTAGCAGCATAATGAGTGGATTCAGGTATGATGATTCTAACTGAAATAAGTCACACAGAAAAAGAAACATCATAAGATATCACTAATACACGGAATGTAAACTTGGCTACACAGGAACTGAATTACAAAACAGAAGAGGTTCTCAAATTTAGAAAACAAACTTATGCTTGCTTAAGGGGAAAGGTGAGTTGGGGTGCTGCATAAAACCAGAGATTGAAATGAGCACAGATAAAGTTCCTTAAGCCAAATATGGAATAGACAAGAGCTACTCCTTGCTCAACGAAATGGATTCAACACCCCATATTAAACACCTAAGAATGTACCTGACTAGGAAGTATCTTAAAACCTATGGATTGCTATGTCTCCAAAAGAGAATCAAGCGTGTGTGCAGGGGCATAAACGCAGCAGTGATAGGATTGGAGAGGTTCGGTGAGCAAATGAAGACCCTTTGAAGTCATATTGCATGGTACCCATTCCACGGGTCTCAACTCTCCAGGTTTAAGGTATTCTTCCTTCAGCTAAAACATGCATGTGGAACCCAGAGTATGATCAACCGTGTGATCGGGAGACGTGTTCCAATATGTGTCAGTTTTGGTCCCCTGGTACTCGGGTGCAACATTCCAGACGCTTTACTAACACTCTCCCGACTTGGAGAGTCAGTGCCTTTAACCTCCTGCTTGGCCCAGTTTGCAATTTCTGCGGAAGATGAACAGGAATAGGGAGAACCAATGACAGACCAGATGGAGGTGTCTGGATGGGCAAATTTAACTCTCATTTCGCACCAGGAAGAGGAATTAACCAAAGGCTCAGCATGCCGTGCCGGAACCAGATTAGGGCCTGAAGCCATCCTGCGGTGTTGCAGCCAGCTCACGAGAAAGCGAGTTGAAGAAAGGAGCTCAGGGGCACTGTAATTCACAAACCTGCAGAGTTATAAATGACAGCTATCGTCCAAAAATATACTGAAGTAAGGCTGCCAAGAGGACTTGAAAGCGGGGCAGAATTGCAGGAAACCGATTTCAGGAGGTAGACTGGAATTGCATTTAAAGCATAGGAAAAGAGGCAGAACGTCCACAATGATGCACTTGGCCAAAAAGGGCGTATGCGTTTTTTCCTGAATATATTCAGGAAAAAACGCATACGCCCTTTTTGGCCAACCAAGCAAGCTTGCAAAGGAAATCTGCACTACAATGAAGTCTCACTTCCCCCCGGTCAAAAGGACCATCTGAAAAAAGTGTAAAATCCAGAAAGGCAGGACAGGCCATGGAGAACTGGGAGCCTTGTTATGCTGATGGGCGGGATGTCAATTGCCAACAGCCACTCGGGAGAAGTGTATGGTGTTTCCTGAAACATCTAAAAAACAAAGCAACAGAGCCTAGGGCACTTCCACTTATGGTCCTATAGCTTAGGGAAATTAAAATCAAAAGACACAGCCACCCCAAAGGTTGGGACGGCTCTGTTTACAAGAACCTGGTTTACGGTACAAGTTCAATATCGCAGAGAGTGAAAAATGGATAAAGAAGTTGTGGTACTTACGTACAATGCAATATCACTCAGCAATGAAATCTATGTCATCAGGCCCGTAGCAGCATAATGAGTGGATTCAGGTACGATGATTCTAACTGAAATAAGTCACACAGAAAAAGAAACATCATAAGATATCACTAATACACGGAATGTAAACTTGGCTACACAGGAACTGAATTACAAAACAGAACAGGGTCTCAAATTTAGAAAACCAACTTATGCTTGCTTAAGGGGAAAGGTGAGTTGGGGTGCTGCATAAAACCAGAGATTGAAATGAGCACAGATAAAGTTCCTTAAGCCAAATATGGAATAGACAAGAGCTACTCCTTGCTCAACGAAATGGACTCAACACCCCATATTAAATGCCTAAGAGTGTACCTAACTAGGAAATATCTTAAAACCTATGGATTGCTATGTCTCCGAAAGAGAATCAAGCGTGTGTACAGGGGCATAAACGCAGCAGTGATAGGATTGGAGAAGTTCGGTGAGCAAATGAAGGCCCTTTGAAGTCATATTGCATGGTACCCATTCCACGGGTCTCAACTCTCCAGGTTTAAGGTATTCTTCCTTCAGCTAAAACATGCATGTGGAACCCAGAGTATGATCAACCGTGTGATCGGGAGACGTGTTCCAATATGTGTCAGTTTTCGTCCCCTGGTACTCGGGTGCAACATTCCAGACGCTTTACTAACACTCTCCCGACTTGGAGAGTCAGAGCCTTTAACCTCCTGTTTGGCCCAGTTTGCAATTTCTGCGGAAGATGAACAGGAATAGGGAGAACAAATGAGAGACTAGCTGGAGGTGTCTGGACGGGCAAATTTAACTCTCATTTCCCACCAGGAAGAGGAATTAACCAAAGGCTCAGCGTGCCGTGCCAGAACCAGATTAGGGCCTGAAGCCATCCTGCGGTGTTGTGGCCAGCTCACAAGAAAGCGACTTGAAGAAAGGAGCTCAGGGGCACTGTAATTCACAAACCTGCAGAGTTATAAATGACAGCTATCGTCCAAAAATATACTGAAGTAAGGCTGCCAAGAGGACTTGAAAGCGGGGCAGAATTGCAGGAAACCAATTTCAGGAGGTAGACTGGAATTGCATTGAAAGCATAGGAAAAGAGGCAGAACGTCCACAATGATGCACTTGGCCAAAAAGGGCGTATGCGTTTTTTCCTGAATATATTCAGGAAAAAACGCATACGCCCTTTCTGGCCAACCAAGCAAGCTTGCAAAGGAAATCTGCACTACAGTGAAGTCTCACTTCCCCCCGGTCAAAAGGGCCATCTGAAAAAAGTGTAAAATCCAGAAAGGCAGGACAGGCCATGGAGAACTGGGAGCCTTGTTATGCTGATGGGCGGGATGTAAATTGCCAACAGCCACTCGGGAGAAGTGTATGGTGTTTCCTGAAACATCTAAAAAACAAAGCAACAGAGCCTAGGGCACTTCCACTTATGGTCCTATAGCTTAGGGAAATTAAAATCAAAAGACACAGCCACCCCAAAGGTTGGGACGGCTCTGTTTACAAGAACCTGGTTTACGGTACAAGTTCAATATCGCAGAAAGTGAAAAATGGATAAAGAAGTTGTGGTACTTACGTACAATGCAATATCACTCAGCAAGGAAATCTATGTCATCAGGCCCGTAGCAGCATAATGAGTGGATTCAGGTATGATGATTCTAACTGAAATAAGTCACACAGGAAAAGAAACATCATAAGATATCACTAATACACGGAATGTAAACTTGGCTACATAGGAACTGAATTACAAAACAGAACAGGGTCTCAAATTTAGAAAACCAACTTATGCTTGCTTAAGGGGAAAGGTGAGCTGGGGTGCTGCATAAAACCAGAGATTAAAATGAGCACAGCTAAAGTTCCTTAAGCCAAATATGGAATAGACAAGAGCTACTCCTTGCTCAACGAAATGGATTCAACACCCCATATTAAACACCTAAGAATGTACCTGACTAGGAAGTATCTTAAAACGTATGGATTGCTATGTCTCCGAAAGAGAATCAAGCGTGTGTACAGGGGCATAATTGCAGCAGTGATAGGATTGGAGAGGTTCAGTGAGCAAATGAAGACCCTTTGAAGTCATATTGCATGGTACCCATTCCACGGGTCTCAACTCTCCAGGTTTAAGGTATTCTTCCTTCAGCTAAAACATGCATTTGGAAGCCAGAGTATGATCAACCGTGTGATCGGGAGACGTGTTCAAATATGTGTCAGTTTTCGTCCCCTGGTACTCGGGTGCAACATTCCAGACGCTTTACTAACACTCTCCCGACTTGGAGAGTCAGTGCCTTTAACCTCCTGTTTGGCCCAGTTTGCAATTTCTGCGGAAGATGAACAGGAATAGGCAGAACCAATGACAGACTAGATGGAGGTGTCTGGATGGCCAAATTTAACTCTCATTTCGCACCAGGAAGAGGAATTAACCAAAGGCTCAGCGTGCCATGCCGGAACCAGATTAGGGCCTGAAGGAATCCTGCGGTGTTGCGGCCAGCTCACGAGAAAGCGACTTGAAGAAAGGAGCTCAGGGGCACTCTAATTCACAAACCTGCAGAGTTATAAATGACAGCTATCGTACAAAAATATACTGAAGTAAGGCTGCCAAGAGGACTTGAAAGCGGTGCAGAATTGCAGGAAACCGATCTCAGGAGGTAGACTGGAATTGCATTGAAAGCATAGGAAAAGAGGCAGAACGTCCACAATGATGCACTTGGCCAAAAAGGGCATATGCGTTTTTTCCTGAATAGATTCAGGAAAAAACGCATACGCCCTTTTTGGCCAACCAAGCAAGCTTGCAAAGGAAATCTGCACTACAGTGAAGTCTCACATCCCCCCGGTCAAAAGGGCCATCTGAAAAAAGTGTAAAATCCAGAAAGGCAGGACAGGCCATGGAGAACTGGGAGCCTTGTTATGCTGATGGGCGGGATGTAAATTGCCAACAGCCACTCGGGAGAAGTGTATGGTGTTTCCTGAAACATCTAAAAAACAAAGCAACAGAGCCTAGGGCACTTCCACTTATGGTCCTATAGCTTAGGGAAATTAAAATCAAAAGACACAGCCACCCCAAAGGTTGGGACGGCTCTGTTTACAAGAACCTGGTTTACGGTACAAGTTCAATATCGCAGAGAGTGAAAAATGGATAAAGAAGTTGTGGTACTTACGTACAATGCAATATCACTCAGCAGGGAAATCTATGTCATCAGGCCCGTAGCAGCATAATGAGTGGATTCAGGTACGATGATTCTAACTGAAATAAGTCACACAGAAAAAGAAACATCATAAGATATCACTAATACACGGAATGTAAACTTGGCTACACAGGAACTGAATTACAAAACAGAACAGGGTCTCAAATTTAGAAAACCAACTTATGCTTGCTTAAGGGGAAAGGTGAGTTGGGGTGCTGCATAAAACCAGAGATTGAAATGAGCACAGATAAAGTTCCTTAAGCCAAATATGGAATAGACAAGAGCTACTCCTTGCTCAACGAAATGGACTCAACACCCCATATTAAATGCCTAAGAGTGTACCTGACTAGGAGGTATCTTAAAACCTATGGATTGCTATGTCTCCGAAAGAGAATCAAGCGTGTGTACAGGGGCATAAACGCAGCAGTGATAGGATTGGAGAAGTTTGGTGAGCAAATGAAGGCCCTTTGAAGTCATATTGCATGGTACCCATTCCACGGGTCTCAACTCTCCAGGTTTAAGGTATTCTTTCTACAGCTAAAACATGCATGTGGAACCCAGAGTATGATCAACCGTGTGATCGGGAGACGTGTTCCAATATGTGTCAGTTTTCGTCACCTGGTACTCGGGTGCAACATTCCAGACGCTTTACTAACACTCTCCCGACTTGGAGAGTCAGTGCCTTTAACCTCCTGTTTGGCCCAGTTTGCAATTTCTGCGGAAGATGAACAGGAATAGGGAGAACCAATGACAGACTAGCTGGAGGTGTCTGGACGGGCAAATTTAACTCTCATTTCCCACCAGGAAGAGGAATTAACCAAAGGCTCAGCGTGCCGTGCCGGAACCAGATTAGGGCCTGAATCCATCCTGCGGTGTTGTGGCCAGCTCACAACAAAGCAACTTGAAGAAAGGAGCTCAGGGGCACTGTAATTCACAAACCTGCAGAGTTATAAATGACAGCTATCGTCCAAAATATACTGAAGTAAGGCTGCCAAGAGGACTTGAAAGCGGGGCAGAATTGCAGGAAACCGATTTCACGAGGTAGACTGGAATTGCATTGAAAGCATAGGAAAAGAGGCAGAACGTCCACAATGATGCACTTGGCCTAAAAGGGCGTATGCGTTTTTTCCTGAATATATTCAGGAAAAAATGCATACGCCCTTTTTGGCCAACCAAGCAAGCTTGCAAAGGAAATCTGCACTACAATGAAGTCTCACTTCCCCCCGGTCAAAAGGGCCATCTGAAAAAAGTGTAAAACCCAGAAAGGCAAGACAGGCCATGGAGAACTGGGAGCCTTGTTATGCTGATGGGCGGGATGTAAATTGCCAACAGCCACTCGGGAGAAGTGTATGGTGTTTCCTGAAACATCTAAAAAACAAAGCAACAGAGCCTAGGGCACTTCCACTTATGGTCCTATAGCTTAGGGAAATTAAAATCAAAAGACACAGCCACCCCAAAGGTTGGGACGGCTCTGTTTACAAGAACCTGGTTTACGGTACAAGTTCAATATCGCAGAAAGTGAAAAATGGATAAAGAAGTTGTGGTACTTACGTACAATGCAATATCACTCAGCAATGAAATCTATGTCATCAGGCCCGTAGAAGCATAATGAGTGGATTCAGGTATGATGATTCTAACTGAAATAAGTCACACAGGAAAAGAAACATCATAAGATATCACTAATACACGGAATGTAAACTTGGCTACATAGGAACTGAATTACAAAACAGAACAGGGTCTCAAATTTAGAAAACCAACTTATGCTTGCTTAAGGGGAAAGGTGAGTTGGGGTGCTGCATAAAACCAGAGATTGAAATGAGCACAGATAAAGTTCCTTAAGCCATATATGGAATAGACAAGAGCTACTCCTTGCTCAACGAAATGGATTCAACACCCCATATTAAACACCTAAGAATGTACCTGACTAGGAAGTATCTTAAAACCTATGGATTGCTATGTCTCCGAAAGACAATCAAGCGTGTGTGCAGGGGCATAATTGCAGCAGTGATAGGTTTGGAGAGGTTCAGTGAGCAAATGAAGACCCTTTGAAGTCATATTGCATGGTACCCATTCCACGGGTCTCAACTCTCCAGGTTTAAGGTATTCTTCCTTCAGCTAAAACATGCATTTGGAAGCCAGAGTATGATCAACCGTGTGATTGGGAGACGTGTTCCAATATGTCTCAGTTTTCGTCCCCTGGTACTCGGGTGCAACATTCCAGACGCTTTACTAACACTCTCCCGACTTGGAGAGTCAGTGCCTTTAACCTCCTGTTTGGCCCAGTTTGCAATTTCTGCGGAAGATGAACAGGAATAGGCAGAACCAATGACAGACTAGATGGAGGTGTCTGGATGGCCAAATTTAACTCTCATTTCGCACCAGGAAGAGGAATTAACCAAAGGCTCAGCGTGCCATGCCGGAAACAGATTAGGGCCTGAAGCCATCCTGCGGTGTTGCGGCCAGCTCACGAGAAAGCGAGTTGAAGAAAGGAGCTCAGGGGCACTGTATTTCACAAACCTGCAGAGTTATAAATGACAGCTATCGTCCAAAAATATACTGAAGTAAGGCTGCCAAGAGGACTTGAAAGCGGGGCAGAATTGCAGGAAACCGATTTCAGGAGGTAGACTGGAATTGCATTTAAAGCATAGGAAAAGAGGCAGAACGTCCACAATGATGCACTTGGCCAAAAAGGGCGTATGCGTTTTTTCCTGAATATATTCAGGAAAAAACGCATACGCCCTTTTTGGCCAACCAAGCAAGCTTGCAAAGGAAATCTGCACTACAATGAAGTCTCACTTCCCCCCGGTCCAAAGGGCCATCTGAAAAAAGTGTAAAGTCCAGAAAAGCAGGACAGGCCATGGAGAACTGGGAGCCTTGTTATGCTGATGGGCGGGATGTAAATTGCCAACAGCCACTCGGGAGAAGTGTATGGTGTTTCCTGAAACATCTAAAAAACAAAGCAACAGAGCCTAGGGCACTTCCACTTATGGTCCTATAGCTTAGGGAAATTAAAATCAAAAGACACAGCCACCCCAAATGTTGGGACGGCTCTGTTTACAAGAACCTCATTTACGGTACAAGTTCAATATCGCAGAAAGTGAAAAATGGAAAAAGAAGTAGTGGTACTTACGTACAATGCAATATCACTCAGCAATGAAATCTATGTCATCAGGCCCATAGCAGCATAATGAGTGGATTCAGGTACGATGATTCTAACTGAAATAAGTCACACAGGAAAAGAAACATCATAAGATATCACTAATACACGGAATGTAAACTTGGCTACACAGGAACTGAATTACAAAACTGAACAGGTTCTCAAATTTAGAAAACAAACTTATGCTTGCTTAAGGGGAAAGGTGAGTTGGGGTGCTGCATAAAACCAGAGATTGAAATGAGCACAGATAAAGTTCCTTAAGCCAAATATGGAATAGACAAGAGCTACTCCTTGCTCAACGAAATGGACTCAACACCCCATATTAAATGCCTAAGAGTGTACCTGACTAGGAAGTATCTTAAAACCTATGGATTGCTATGTCTCTGAAAGAGAATCAAGTGTGTGTACAGGGGCATAAACGCAGCAGTGATAGGATTGGAGAGGTTCGGTGAGCAAATGAAGACCCTTTGAAGTCATATTGCATGGTACCCATTCCATGGGTCTCAACTCTCCAGGTTTAAGGTATTCTTCCTTCAGCTAAAACATGCATGTGGAACCCAGAGTATGATCAACCGTGTGATCGGGAGACGTGTTCCAATATGTGTCAGTTTTCGTCCCCTGGTACTCGGGTGCAACATTCCAGACGCTTTACTAACACTCTCCCGACTTGGAGAGTCAGTGCCTTTAACCTCCTGTTTGGCCCAGTTTGCAATTTCTGCGGAAGATGAACAGGAATAGGGAGAACCAATGACAGACCAGCTGGAGGTGTCTGGACGGGCAAATTTAACTCTCATTTCCCACCAGGAAGAGGAATTAACCAAAGGCTCAGCGTGCCGTGCCGGAACCAGATTAGGGCCTGAAGCCATCCTGCGGTGTTGCGGCCAGCTCACGAGAAAGCAAGTTGAAGAAAGGAGCTCAGGGGCACTGTAATTCACAAACCTGCAGAGTTATAAATGACAGCTATCGTCCAAAAATATACTGAAGTAAGGCTGCCAAGAGGACTTGAAAGCGGGGCAGAATTGCAGGAAACCGATTTCAGGAGGTAGACTGGAATTGCATTGAAAGCATAGGAAAAGAGGCAGAACGTCCACAATGATGCACTTGGCCAAAAAGGGCGTATGCGTTTTTTCCTGAATATATTCAGGAAAAAACGCATACGCCCTTTTTGGCCAACCAAGCAAGCTTGCAAAGGAAATCTGCACTACAATGAAGTCTCACATCCCCCGGTCAAAAGGGCCATCTGAAAAAAGTGTAAAATCCAGAAAGGCAGGACAGGCCATGGAGAACTGGGAGCCTTGTTATGCTGATGGGCGGGATGTAAATTGCCAACAGCCACTCGGGAGAAGTGTATGGTGTTTCCTGAAACATCTAAAAAACAAAGCAACAGAGCCTAGGGCACTTACACTTATGGTCTTATAGCTTAGGGAAATTAAAATCAAAAGACATAGCCATCCCAAAGGTTGGGACGGCTCTGTTTACAAGAACCTGGTTTACGGTACAAGTTCAATATCGCAGAAAGTGAAAAATGGATAAAGAAGTTGTGGTACTTACGTACAATGCAATATCACTCAGCAATGAAATCTATGTCATCAGGCCCGTAGCAGCATAATGAGTGGATTCAGGTACAATGATTCTAACTGAAATGAGTCACACAGAAAAAGAAACATCATAAGATATCACTAATACACGGAATGTAACCTTGGCTACATAGGAACTGAATTACAAAACAGAACAGGGTCTCAAATTTAGAAAACCAACTTATGCTTGCTTAAGGGGAAAGGTGAGTTGGGGTGCTGCATAAAACCAGAGATTGAAATGAGCACAGATAAAGTTCCTTAAGCCAAATATGGAATAGACAAGAGCTACTCCTTGCTCAACGAAATGGACTCAACACCCCATATTAAATGCCTAAGAGTGTACCTGACTAGGAAGTATCTTAAAACCTATGGATTGCTATGTCTCTGAAAGAGAATCAAGCGTGTGTACAGGGGCATAAACGCAGCAGTGATAGGATTGGAGAGGTTCGGTGAGCAAATGAAGACCCTTTGAAGTCATATTGCATGGTACCCATTCCACGGGTCTCAACTCTCCAGGTTTAAGGTATTCTTCCTTCAGCTAAAACATGCATTTGGAACCCAGAGTATGATCAACCGTGTGATCGGGAGACGTGTTCCAATATGTGTCAGTTTTGGTCCCCTGGTACTCGGGTGCAACATTCCAGACGCTTTACTAACACTCTCCCGACTTGGAGAGTCAGTGCCTTTAACCTCCTGTTTGGCCCAGTTTGCAATTTCTGCGGAAGATGAACAGGAATAGGGAGAACCAATGACAGACTAGATGGAGGTGTCTGGACGGGCAAATTTAACTCTCATTTCCCACCAGGAAGAGGAATTAGCCAAAGGCTCAGCGTGCCGTGCCGGAACCAGATTAGGGCCTGAAGCCATCCTGCAGTGTTGCGGCCAGCTCACGAGAAAGCGAGTTGAAGAAAGGAGCTCAGGGGCACTGTAATTCCCAAACCTGCAGAGTTATAAATGACAGCTATCGTCCAAAAATATACTGAAGTAAGGCTGCCAAGAGGACTTGAAAGCGGGGCAGAATTGCAGGAAACCGATTTCAGGAGGTAGACTGGAATTGCATTTAAAGCATAGGAAAAGAGGCAGAACGTCCACAATGATGCACTTGGCCAAAAAGGGCGTATGCGTTTTTTCCTGAATATATTCAGGAAAAAACGCATACGCCCTTTTTGGCCAACCAAGCAAGCTTGCAAAGGAAATCTGCACTACAATGAAGTCTCACTTCCCCCCGGTCAAAAGGGCCATCTGAAAAAAAGTGTAAAATGCAGAAAGGCAGGACAGGCCATGGAGAACTGGGAGCCTTGTTATGCTGATGGGCGGGATGTAAATTGCCAACAGCCACTCGGGAGAAGTGTATGGTGTTTCCTGAAACATCTAAAAAACAAAGCAACAGAGCCTAGGGCACTTCCACTTATGGTCCTATAGCTTAGGGAAATTAAAATCAAAAAGACACAGCCACCCCAAAGGTTGGGACGGCTCTGTTTACAAGAACCTGGTTTACGGTACAAGTTCAATATCGCAGAAAGTGAAAAATGGATAAAGAAGTTGTGGTACTTACGTACAATGCAATATCACTCAGCAATGAAATCTATGTCATCAGGCCCGTAGCAGCATAATGAGTGGATTCAGGTATGATGATTCTAACTGAAATAAGTCACACAGGAAAAGAAACATCATAAGATATCACTAATACACGGAATGTAAACTTGGCTACATAGGAACTGAATTACAAAACAGAACAGGGTCTCAAATTTAGAAAACCAACTTATGCTTGCTTAAGGGGAAAGGTGAGTTGGGGTGCTGCATAAAACCAGAGATTGAAATGAGCACAGATAAAGTTCCTTAAGCCAAATATGGAATAGACAAGAGCTACTCCTTGCTCAACGAAATGGATTCAACACCCCATATTAAACACCTAAGAATGTACCTGACTAGGAAGTATCTTAAAACCTATGGATTGCTATGTCTCCGAAAGAGAATCAAGCGTGTGTGCAGGGGCATAAACGCAGCAGTGATAGGATTGGAGAGGTTCAGTGAGCAAATGAAGACCCTTTGAAGTCATATTGCATGGTACCCATTCCACGGGTCTCAACTCTCCAGGTTTAAGGTATTCTTCCTTCAGCTAAAACATGCATGTGGAACCCAGAGTATGATCAACCGTGTGATCGGGAGACGTGTTCCACTATGTCTCAGTTTTCGTCCCCTGGTACTCGGGTGCAACATTCCAGACGCTTTACTAACACTCTCCCGACTTGGAGAGTCAGTGCCTTTAACCTCCTGTTTGGCCCAGTTTGCAATTTCTGCGGAAGATGAACAGGAATAGGGAGAACCAATGACAGACTAGCTGGAGGTGTCTGGACGGGCAAATTTAACTCTCATTTCCCACCAGGAAGAGGAATTAACCAAAGGCTCAGCGTGCCGTGCCGGAACCAGATTAGGGCCTGAAGCCATCCTGCGGTGTTGCGGCCAGCTCACGAGAAAGCGAGTTGAAGAAAGGAGCTCAGGGGCACTGTAATTCACAAACCTGCAGAGTTATAAATGACAGCTATCGTCCAAAAATATACTGAAGTAAGGCTGCCAAGAGGACTTGAAAGCGGGGCAGAATTGCAGGAAACCGATTTCAGGAGGTAGACTGGAATTGCATTGAAAGCATAGGAAAAGAGGCAGAACGTCCACAATGATGCACTTGGCCAAAAAGGGCGTATGCGTTTTTTCCTGAATATATTCAGGAAAAAACGCATACGCCCTTTTTGGCCAACCAAGCAAGCTTGCAAAGGAAATCTGCACTACAATGAAGTCTCACTTCCCCCCGGTCAAAAGGGCCATCTGAAAAAAGTGTAAAATCCAGAAAGGCAGGACAGGCCATGGAGAACTGGGAGCCTTGTTATGCTGATGGGCGGGATGTCAATTGCCAACAGCCACTCGGGAGAAGTGTATGGTGTTTCCTGAAACATCTAAAAAACAAAGCAACAGAGCCTAGGGCACTTCCACTTATGGTCCTATAGCTTAGGGAAATTAAAATCAAAAAGACACAGCCACCCCAAAGGTTGGGACGGCTCTGTTTACAAGAACCTGGTTTACGGTACAAGTTCAATATCGCAGAAAGTGAAAAATGGATAAAGAAGTTGTGGTACTTACGTACAATGCAATATCACTCAGCAATGAAATCTATGTCATCAGGCCCGTAGCAGCATAATGAGTGGATTCAGGTACGATGATTCTAACTGAAATAAGTCACACAGGAAAAGAAACATCATAAGATATCACTAATACACGGAATGTAACCTTGGCTA
Source organism: Lagenorhynchus albirostris (assembly GCF_949774975.1). Taxonomy (NCBI): domain Eukaryota; kingdom Metazoa; phylum Chordata; class Mammalia; order Artiodactyla; family Delphinidae; genus Lagenorhynchus; species Lagenorhynchus albirostris. The sequence goes on along the minus strand of NW_026783591.1, from coordinate 75,339 downwards.
CATAGGAACTGAATTACAAAACAGAACAGGGTCTCAAATTTAGAAAACCAACTTATGCTTGCTTAAGGGGAAAGGTGAGTTGGGGTGCTGCATAAAACCAGAGATTGAAATGAGCACAGATAAAGTTCCTTAAGCCAAATATGGAATAGACAAGAGCTACTCCTTGCTCAACGAAATGGATTCAACACCCCATATTAAACACCTAAGAATGTACCTGACTAGGAAGTATCTTAAAACCTATGGATTGCTATGTCTCCGAAAGAGAATCAAGCGTGTGTGCAGGGGCATAAACGCAGCAGTGATAGGATTGGAGAGGTTCAGTGAGCAAATGAAGACCCTTTGAAATCATATTGCATGGTACCCATTCCACGGGTCTCAACTCTCCAGGTTTAAGGTATTCTTCCTTCAGCTAAAACATGCATTTGGAAGCCAGAGTATGATCAACCGTGTGATCGGGAGACGTGTTCCAATATGTGTCAGTTTTCGTCCCCTGGTACTCGGGTGCAACATTCCAGACGCTTTACTAACACTCTCCCGACTTGGAGAGTCAGTGCCTTTAACCTCCTGTTTGGCCCAGATTGCAATTTCTGCGGAAGATGAACAGGAATAGGGAGAACCAATGACAGACTAGCTGGAGGTGTCTGGACGGGCAAATTTAACTCTCATTTCCCACCAGGAAGAGGAATTAACCAAAGGCTCAGCGTGCCGTGCCGGAACCAGATTAGGGCCTGAAGCCATACTGCGGTGATGTGGCCAGCTCACGAGAAAGCGAGTTGAAGAAAGGAGCTCAGGGGCACTGTAATTCACAAACCTGCAGAGTTATAAATGACAGCTATCGTCCAAAAATATACTGAAGTAAGGCTGCCAAGAGGACTTGAAAGCGGGGCAGAATTGCAGGAAACCGATCTCAGGAGGTAGACTGGAATTGCATTGAAAGCATAGGAAAAGAGGCAGAACGTCCACAATGATGCACTTGGCCAAAAAGGGCGTATGCGTTTTTTCCTGAATATATTCAGGAAAAAACACATACGCCCTTTTTGGCCAACCAAGCAAGCTTGCAAAGGAAATCTGCACTACAATGAAGTCTCACTTCCCCCCGGTCAAAAGGGCCATCTGAAAAAAGTGTAAAATCCAGAAAGGCAGGACAGGCCATGGAGAACTGGGAGCCTTGTTATGCTGATGGGCGGGATGTAAATTGCCAACAGCCACTCGGGAGAAGTGTATGGTGTTTCCTGAAACATCTAAAAAACAAAGCAACAGAGCCTAGGGCACTTCCACTTATGGTCCTATAGCTTAGGGAAATTAAAATCAAAAAGACACAGCCACCCCAAAGGTTGGGACGGCTCTGTTTACAAGAACCTGGTTTACGGTACAAGTTCAATATCGCAGAAAGTGAAAAATGGATAAAGAAGTTGTGGTACTTACGTACAATGCAATATCACTCAGCAATGAAATCTATGTCATCAGGCCCGTAGCTTCATAATGAGTGCATTCAGGTACGATGATTCTAACTGAAATAAGTCACACAGGAAAAGAAACATCATAAGATATCACTAATACACGGAATGTAACCTTGGCTACATAGGAACTGAATTACAAAACAGAACAGGGTCTCAAATTTAGAAAACCAACTTATGCTTGCTTAAGGGGAAAGGTGAGTTGGGGTGCTGCATAAAACCAGAGATTGAAATGAGCACAGATAAAGTTCCTTAAGCCAAATATGGAATAGACAAGAGCTACTCCTTGCTCAACGAAATGGATTCAACACCCCATATTAAACACCTAAGAATGTACCTGACTAGGAAGTATCTTAAAACCTATGGATTGCTATGTCTCCGAAAGAGAATCAAGCGTGTGTGCAGGGGCATAAACGCAGCAGTGATAGGATTGGAGAGGTTCAGTGAGCAAATGAAGACCCTTTGAAGTCATATTGCATGGTACCCATTCCACGGGTCTCAACTCTCCAGGTTTAAGGTATTCTTCCTTCAGCTAAAACATGCATTTGGAAGCCAGAGTATGATCAACCGTGTGATCGGGAGACGTGTTCCAATATGTGTCAGTTTTCGTCCCCTGGTACTCGGGTGCAACATTCCAGACGCTTTACTAACACTCTCCCGACTTGGAGAGTCAGTGCCTTTAACCTCCTGTTTGGCCCAGTTTGCAATTTCTGCGGAAGATGAACAGGAATAGGGAGAACCAATGACAGACTAGATGGAGGTGTCTGGATGGGCAAATTTAACTCTCATTTCACACCAGGAAGAGGAATTAACCAAAGGCTCAGCGTGCCGTGCCGGAACCAGATGAGGGCCTGAAGCCATCCTGCGGTGTTGCAGCCAGCTCACGAGAAAGCGACTTGAAGAAAGGAGCTCAGGGGCACTGTAATTCACAAACCTGCAGAGTTATAAATGACAGCTATCGTCCAAAAATATACTGAAGTAAGGCTGCCAAGAGGACTTGAAAGCGGGGCAGAATTGCAGGAAACCGATCTCAGGAGGTAGACTGGAATTGCATTTAAAGCATAGGAAAAGAGGCAGAACGTCCACAATGATGCACTTGGCCAAAAAGGGAGTATGCGTTTTTTCCTGAATATATTCAGGAAAAAACACATACGCCCTTTTTGGCCAACCAAGCAAGCTTGCAAAGGAAATCTGCACTACAATGAAGTCTCACTTCCCCCCGGTCAAAAGGGCCATCTGAAAAAAGTGTAAAATCCAGAAAGGCAGGACAGGCCATGGAGAACTGGGAGCCTTGTTATGCTGATGGGCGGGATGTAAATTGCCAACAGCCACTCGGGAGAAGTGTATGGTGTTTCCTGAAACATCTAAAAAACAAAGCAACAGAGCCTAGGGCACTTCCACTTATGGTCCTATAGCTTAGGGAAATTAAAATCAAAAAGACACAGCCACCCCAAAGGTTGGGACGGCTCTGTTTACAAGAACCTGGTTTACGGTACAAGTTCAATATCGCAGAAAGTGAAAAATGGATAAAGAAGTTGTGGTACTTACGTACAATGCAATATCACTCAGCAATGAAATCTATGTCATGAGGCCCGTAGCTGCATAATGAGTGCATTCAGGTATGATGATTCTAACTGAAATAAGTCACACAGGAAAAGAAACATCATAAGATATCACTAATACACGGAATGTAAACTTGGCTACAGAGGAACTGAATTACAAAACAGAACAGGGTCTCAAATTTAGAAAACCAACTTATGCTTGCTTAAGGGGAAAGGTGAGTTGGGGTGCTGCATAAAACCAGAGATTGAAATGAGCACAGATAAAGTTCCTTAAGCCAAATATGGAATAGACAAGAGCTACTCCTTGCTCAACGAAATGGATTCAACACCCCATATTAAACACCTAAGAATGTACCTGACTAGGAAGTATCTTAAAACCTATGGATTGCTATGTCTCCGAAAGAGAATCAAGCGTGTGTGCAGGGTCATAATTGCAGCAGTGATAGGATTGGAGAGGTTCAGTGAGCAAATGAAGACCCTTTGAAGTCATATTGCATGGTACCCATTCCACGGGTCTCAACTCTTCAGGTTTAAGGTGTTCTTCCTTCAGCTAAAATATGCATTTGGAAGCCAGAGTATGATCAACCGTGTGATCGGGAGACGTGTTCCAATATGTGTCAGTTTTCGTCCCCTGGTACTCGGGTGCAACATTCCAGACGCTTTACTAACACTCTCCCGACTTGGAGAGTCAGTGCCTTTAACCTCCTGTTTGGCCCAGTTTGCAATTTCTGCGGAAGATGAACAGGAATAGGCAGAACCAATGACAGACTAGATGGAGGTGTCTGGACGGGCAAATTTAACTCTCATTTCCCACCAGGAAGAGGAATTAACCAAAGGCTCAGCGTGCCGTGCCGGAACCAGATTAGGGCCTGAAGCCATCCTGCGGTGTTGCGGCCAGCTCACGAGAAAGCGAGTTGAAGAAAGGAGCTCAGGGGCACTGTAATTCACAAACCTGCAGAGTTATAAATGACAGCTATCGTCCAAAAATATACTGAAGTAAGGCTGCCAAGAGGACTTGAAAGCGGGGCAGAATTGCAGGAAACCGATTTCAGGAGGTAGACTGGAATTGCATTGAAAGCATAGGAAAAGAGGCAGAACGTCCACAATGATGCACTTGGCCAAAAAGGGCGTATGCGTTTTTTCCTGAATATATTCAGGAAAAAACGCATACGCCCTTTTTGGCCAACCAAGCAAGCTTGCAAAGGAAATCTGCACTACAATGAAGTCTCACTTCCCCCCGGTCAAAAGGGCCATCTGAAAAAAGTGTAAAATCCAGAAAGGCAGGACAGGCCATGGAGAACTGGGAGCCTTGTTATGCTGATGGGCGGGATGTCAATTGCCAACAGCCACTCGGGAGAAGTGTATGGTGTTTCCTGAAACATCTAAAAAACAAAGCAACAGAGCCTAGGGCACTTCCACTTATGGTCCTATAGCTTAGGGAAATTAAAATCAAAAAGACACAGCCACCCCAAAGGTTGGGACGGCTCTGTTTACAAGAACCTGGTTTACGGTACAAGTTCAATATCGCAGAAAGTGAAAAATGGATAAAGAAGTTGTGGTACTTACGTACAATGCAATATCACTCAGCAATGAAATCTATGTCATCAGGCCCGTAGCAGCATAATGAGTGGATTCAGGTACGATGATTCTAACTGAAATAAGTCACACAGGAAAAGAAACATCATAAGATATCACTAATACACGGAATGTAACCTTGGCTACATAGGAACTGAATTACAAAACAGAACAGGGTCTCAAATTTAGAAAACCAACTTATGCTTGCTTAAGGGGAAAGGTGAGTTGGGGTGCTGCATAAAACCAGAGATTGAAATGAGCACAGATAAAGTTCCTTAAGCCAAATATGGAATAGACAAGAGCTACTCCTTGCTCAACGAAATGGATTCAACACCCCATATTAAACACCTAAGAATGTACCTGACTAGGAAGTATCTTAAAACCTATGGATTGCTATGTCTCCGAAAGAGAATCAAGCGTGTGTGCAGGGGCATAAACGCAGCAGTGATAGGATTGGAGAGGTTCAGTGAGCAAATGAAGACCCTTTGAAATCATATTGCATGGTACCCATTCCACGGGTCTCAACTCTCCAGGTTTAAGGTATTCTTCCTTCAGCTAAAACATGCATTTGGAAGCCAGAGTATGATCAACCGTGTGATCGGGAGACGTGTTCCAATATGTGTCAGTTTTCGTCCCCTGGTACTCGGGTGCAACATTCCAGACGCTTTACTAACACTCTCCCGACTTGGAGAGTCAGTGCCTTTAACCTCCTGTTTGGCCCAGATTGCAATTTCTGCGGAAGATGAACAGGAATAGGGAGAACCAATGACAGACTAGCTGGAGGTGTCTGGACGGGCAAATTTAACTCTCATTTCCCACCAGGAAGAGGAATTAACCAAAGGCTCAGCGTGCCGTGCCGGAACCAGATTAGGGCCTGAAGCCATACTGCGGTGATGTGGCCAGCTCACGAGAAAGCGAGTTGAAGAAAGGAGCTCAGGGGCACTGTAATTCACAAACCTGCAGAGTTATAAATGACAGCTATCGTCCAAAAATATACTGAAGTAAGGCTGCCAAGAGGACTTGAAAGCGGGGCAGAATTGCAGGAAACCGATCTCAGGAGGTAGACTGGAATTGCATTGAAAGCATAGGAAAAGAGGCAGAACGTCCACAATGATGCACTTGGCCAAAAAGGGCGTATGCGTTTTTTCCTGAATATATTCAGGAAAAAACACATACGCCCTTTTTGGCCAACCAAGCAAGCTTGCAAAGGAAATCTGCACTACAATGAAGTCTCACTTCCCCCCGGTCAAAAGGGCCATCTGAAAAAAGTGTAAAATCCAGAAAGGCAGGACAGGCCATGGAGAACTGGGAGCCTTGTTATGCTGATGGGCGGGATGTAAATTGCCAACAGCCACTCGGGAGAAGTGTATGGTGTTTCCTGAAACATCTAAAAAACAAAGCAACAGAGCCTAGGGCACTTCCACTTATGGTCCTATAGCTTAGGGAAATTAAAATCAAAAAGACACAGCCACCCCAAAGGTTGGGACGGCTCTGTTTACAAGAACCTGGTTTACGGTACAAGTTCAATATCGCAGAAAGTGAAAAATGGATAAAGAAGTTGTGGTACTTACGTACAATGCAATATCACTCAGCAATGAAATCTATGTCATCAGGCCCGTAGCTTCATAATGAGTGCATTCAGGTACGATGATTCTAACTGAAATAAGTCACACAGGAAAAGAAACATCATAAGATATCACTAATACACGGAATGTAAACTTGGCTACATAGGAACTGAATTACAAAACAGAACAGGGTCTCAAATTTAGAAAACCAACTTATGCTTGCTTAAGGGGAAAGGTGAGTTGGGGTGCTGCATAAAACCAGAGATTGAAATGAGCACAGATAAAGTTCCTTAAGCCAAATATGGAATAGACAAGAGCTACTCCTTGCTCAACGAAATGGATTCAACACCCCATATTAAACACCTAAGAATGTACCTGACTAGGAAGTATCTTAAAACCTATGGATTGCTATGTCTCCGAAAGAGAATCAAGCGTGTGTGCAGGGGCATAAACGCAGCAGTGATAGGATTGGAGAGGTTCAGTGAGCAAATGAAGACCCTTTGAAGTCATATTGCATGGTACCCATTCCACGGGTCTCAACTCTCCAGGTTTAAGGTATTCTTCCTTCAGCTAAAACATGCATTTGGAAGCCAGAGTATGATCAACCGTGTGATCGGGAGACGTGTTCCAATATGTGTCAGTTTTCGTCCCCTGGTACTCGGGTGCAACATTCCAGACGCTTTACTAACACTCTCCCGACTTGGAGAGTCAGTGCCTTTAACCTCCTGTTTGGCCCAGTTTGCAATTTCTGCGGAAGATGAACAGGAATAGGGAGAACCAATGACAGACTAGATGGAGGTGTCTGGATGGGCAAATTTAACTCTCATTTCACACCAGGAAGAGGAATTAACCAAAGGCTCAGCGTGCCGTGCCGGAACCAGATGAGGGCCTGAAGCCATCCTGCGGTGTTGCAGCCAGCTCACGAGAAAGCGACTTGAAGAAAGGAGCTCAGGGGCACTGTAATTCACAAACCTGCAGAGTTATAAATGACAGCTATCGTCCAAAAATATACTGAAGTAAGGCTGCCAAGAGGACTTGAAAGCGGGGCAGAATTGCAGGAAACCGATCTCAGGAGGTAGACTGGAATTGCATTTAAAGCATAGGAAAAGAGGCAGAACGTCCACAATGATGCACTTGGCCAAAAAGGGAGTATGCGTTTTTTCCTGAATATATTCAGGAAAAAACACATACGCCCTTTTTGGCCAACCAAGCAAGCTTGCAAAGGAAATCTGCACTACAATGAAGTCTCACTTCCCCCCGGTCAAAAGGGCCATCTGAAAAAAGTGTAAAATCCAGAAAGGCAGGACAGGCCATGGAGAACTGGGAGCCTTGTTATGCTGATGGGCGGGATGTAAATTGCCAACAGCCACTCGGGAGAAGTGTATGGTGTTTCCTGAAACATCTAAAAAACAAAGCAACAGAGCCTAGGGCACTTCCACTTATGGTCCTATAGCTTAGGGAAATTAAAATCAAAAAGACACAGCCACCCCAAAGGTTGGGACGGCTCTGTTTACAAGAACCTGGTTTACGGTACAAGTTCAATATCGCAGAAAGTGAAAAATGGATAAAGAAGTTGTGGTACTTACGTACAATGCAATATCACTCAGCAATGAAATCTATGTCATGAGGCCCGTAGCTGCATAATGAGTGCATTCAGGTATGATGATTCTAACTGAAATAAGTCACACAGGAAAAGAAACATCATAAGATATCACTAATACACGGAATGTAAACTTGGCTACAGAGGAACTGAATTACAAAACAGAACAGGGTCTCAAATTTAGAAAACCAACTTATGCTTGCTTAAGGGGAAAGGTGAGTTGGGGTGCTGCATAAAACCAGAGATTGAAATGAGCACAGATAAAGTTCCTTAAGCCAAATATGGAATAGACAAGAGCTACTCCTTGCTCAACGAAATGGATTCAACACCCCATATTAAACACCTAAGAATGTACCTGACTAGGAAGTATCTTAAAACCTATGGATTGCTATGTCTCCGAAAGAGAATCAAGCGTGTGTGCAGGGTCATAATTGCAGCAGTGATAGGATTGGAGAGGTTCAGTGAGCAAATGAAGACCCTTTGAAGTCATATTGCATGGTACCCATTCCACGGGTCTCAACTCTTCAGGTTTAAGGTGTTCTTCCTTCAGCTAAAATATGCATTTGGAAGCCAGAGTATGATCAACCGTGTGATCGGGAGACGTGTTCCAATATGTGTCAGTTTTCGTCCCCTGGTACTCGGGTGCAACATTCCAGACGCTTTACTAACACTCTCCCGACTTGGAGAGTCAGTGCCTTTAACCTCCTGTTTGGCCCAGTTTGCAATTTCTGCGGAAGATGAACAGGAATAGGCAGAACCAATGACAGACTAGATGGAGGTGTCTGGACGGGCAAATTTAACTCTCATTTCCCACCAGGAAGAGGAATTAACCAAAGGCTCAGCGTGCCGTGCCGGAACCAGATTAGGGCCTGAAGCCATCCTGCGGTGTTGCGGCCAGCTCACGAGAAAGCGAGTTGAAGAAAGGAGCTCAGGGGCACTGTAATTCACAAACCTGCAGAGTTATAAATGACAGCTATCGTCCAAAAATATACTGAAGTAAGGCTGCCAAGAGGACTTGAAAGCGGGGCAGAATTGCAGGAAACCGATTTCAGGAGGTAGACTGGAATTGCATTGAAAGCATAGGAAAAGAGGCAGAACGTCCACAATGATGCACTTGGCCAAAAAGGGCGTATGCGTTTTTTCCTGAATATATTCAGGAAAAAACGCATACGCCCTTTTTGGCCAACCAAGCAAGCTTGCAAAGGAAATCTGCACTACAATGAAGTCTCACTTCCCCCCGGTCAAAAGGGCCATCTGAAAAAAGTGTAAAATCCAGAAAGGCAGGACAGGCCATGGAGAACTGGGAGCCTTGTTATGCTGATGGGCGGGATGTCAATTGCCAACAGCCACTCGGGAGAAGTGTATGGTGTTTCCTGAAACATCTAAAAAACAAAGCAACAGAGCCTAGGGCACTTCCACTTATGGTCCTATAGCTTAGGGAAATTAAAATCAAAAAGACACAGCCACCCCAAAGGTTGGGACGGCTCTGTTTACAAGAACCTGGTTTACGGTACAAGTTCAATATCGCAGAAAGTGAAAAATGGATAAAGAAGTTGTGGTACTTACGTACAATGCAATATCACTCAGCAATGAAATCTATGTCATCAGGCCCGTAGCAGCATAATGAGTGGATTCAGGTACGATGATTCTAACTGAAATAAGTCACACAGGAAAAGAAACATCATAAGATATCACTAATACACGGAATGTAACCTTGGCTACATAGGAACTGAATTACAAAACAGAACAGGGTCTCAAATTTAGAAAACCAACTTATGCTTGCTTAAGGGGAAAGGTGAGTTGGGGTGCTGCATAAAACCAGAGATTGAAATGAGCACAGATAAAGTTCCTTAAGCCAAATATGGAATAGACAAGAGCTACTCCTTGCTCAACGAAATGGATTCAACACCCCATATTAAACACCTAAGAATGTACCTGACTAGGAAGTATCTTAAAACCTATGGATTGCTATGTCTCCGAAAGAGAATCAAGCGTGTGTGCAGGGGCATAAACGCAGCAGTGATAGGATTGGAGAGGTTCAGTGAGCAAATGAAGACCCTTTGAAATCATATTGCATGGTACCCATTCCACGGGTCTCAACTCTCCAGGTTTAAGGTATTCTTCCTTCAGCTAAAACATGCATTTGGAAGCCAGAGTATGATCAACCGTGTGATCGGGAGACGTGTTCCAATATGTGTCAGTTTTCGTCCCCTGGTACTCGGGTGCAACATTCCAGACGCTTTACTAACACTCTCCCGACTTGGAGAGTCAGTGCCTTTAACCTCCTGTTTGGCCCAGATTGCAATTTCTGCGGAAGATGAACAGGAATAGGGAGAACCAATGACAGACTAGCTGGAGGTGTCTGGACGGGCAAATTTAACTCTCATTTCCCACCAGGAAGAGGAATTAACCAAAGGCTCAGCGTGCCGTGCCGGAACCAGATTAGGGCCTGAAGCCATACTGCGGTGATGTGGCCAGCTCACGAGAAAGCGAGTTGAAGAAAGGAGCTCAGGGGCACTGTAATTCACAAACCTGCAGAGTTATAAATGACAGCTATCGTCCAAAAATATACTGAAGTAAGGCTGCCAAGAGGACTTGAAAGCGGGGCAGAATTGCAGGAAACCGATCTCAGGAGGTAGACTGGAATTGCATTGAAAGCATAGGAAAAGAGGCAGAACGTCCACAATGATGCACTTGGCCAAAAAGGGAGTATGCGTTTTTTCCTGAATATATTCAGGAAAAAACACATACGCCCTTTTTGGCCAACCAAGCAAGCTTGCAAAGGAAATCTGCACTACAATGAAGTCTCACTTCCCCCCGGTCAAAAGGGCCATCTGAAAAAAGTGTAAAATCCAGAAAGGCAGGACAGGCCATGGAGAACTGGGAGCCTTGTTATGCTGATGGGCGGGATGTAAATTGCCAACAGCCACTCGGGAGAAGTGTATGGTGTTTCCTGAAACATCTAAAAAACAAAGCAACAGAGCCTAGGGCACTTCCACTTATGGTCCTATAGCTTAGGGAAATTAAAATCAAAAAGACACAGCCATCCCAAAGGTTGGGACGGCTCTGTTTACAAGAACCTGGTTTACGGTACAAGTTCAATATCGCAGAAAGTGAAAAATGGATAAAGAAGTTGTGGTACTTACGTACAATGCAATATCACTCAGCAATGAAATCTATGTCATGAGGCCCGTAGCTGCATAATGAGTGCATTCAGGTATGATGATTCTAACTGAAATAAGTCACACAGGAAAAGAAACATCATAAGATATCACTAATACACGGAATGTAAACTTGGCTACAGAGGAACTGAATTACAAAACAGAACAGGGTCTCAAATTTAGAAAACCAACTTATGCTTGCTTAAGGGGAAAGGTGAGTTGGGGTGCTGCATAAAACCAGAGATTGAAATGAGCACAGATAAAGTTCCTTAAGCCAAATATGGAATAGACAAGAGCTACTCCTTGCTCAACGAAATGGATTCAACACCCCATATTAAACACCTAAGAATGTACCTGACTAGGAAGTATCTTAAAACCTATGGATTGCTATGTCTCCGAAAGAGAATCAAGCGTGTGTGCAGGGGCATAAACGCAGCAGTGATAGGATTGGAGAGGTTCAGTGAGCAAATGAAGACCCTTTGAAGTCATATTGCATGGTACCCATTCCACGGGTCTCAACTCTCCAGGTTTAAGGTATTCTTCCTTCAGCTAAAACATGCATTTGGAAGCCAGAGTATGATCAACCGTGTGATCGGGAGACGTGTTCCAATATGTGTCAGTTTTCGTCCCCTGGTACTCGGGTGCAACATTCCAGACGCTTTACTAACACTCTCCCGACTTGGAGAGTCAGTGCCTTTAACCTCCTGTTTGGCCCAGATTGCAATTTCTGCGGAAGATGAACAGGAATAGGGAGAACCAATGACAGACTAGCTGGAGGTGTCTGGACGGGCAAATTTAACTCTCATTTCCCACCAGGAAGAGGAATTAACCAAAGGCTCAGCGTGCCGTGCCGGAACTAGATTAGGGCCTGAAGCCATCCTGCGGTGATGTGGCCAGCTCACGAGAAAGCGAGTTGAAGAAAGGAGCTCAGGGGCACTGTAATTCACAAACCTGCAGAGTTATAAATGACAGCTATCGTCCAAAAATATACTGAAGTAAGGCTGCCAAGAGGACTTGAAAGCGGGGCAGAATTGCAGGAAACCGATCTCAGGAGGTAGACTGGAATTGCATTTAAAGCATAGGAAAAGAGGCAGAACGTCCACAATGATGCACTTGGCCAAAAAGGGAGTATGCGTTTTTTCCTGAATATATTCAGGAAAAAACACATACGCCCTTTTTGGCCAACCAAGCAAGCTTGCAAAGGAAATCTGCACTACAATGAAGTCTCACTTCCCCCCGGTCAAAAGGGCCATCTGAAAAAAGTGTAAAATCCAGAAAGGCAGGACAGGCCATGGAGAACTGGGAGCCTTGTTATGCTGATGGGCGGGATGTCAATTGCCAACAGCCACTCGGGAGAAGTGTATGGTGTTTCCTGAAACATCTAAAAAACAAAGCAACAGAGCCTAGGGCACTTCCACTTATGGTCCTATAGCTTAGGGAAATTAAAATCAAAAAGACACAGCCACCCCAAAGGTTGGGACGGCTCTGTTTAAAAGAACCTGGTTTACGGTACAAGTTCAATATCGCAGAAAGTGAAAAATGGATAAAGAAGTTGTGGTACTTACGTACAATGCAATATCACTCAGCAATGAAATCTATGTCATCAGGCCCGTAGCAGCATAATGAGTGGATTCAGGTATGATGATTCTAACTGAAATAAGTCACACAGGAAAAGAAACATCATAAGATATCACTAATACACGGAATGTAAACTTGGCTACATAGGAACTGAATTACAAAACAGAACAGGGTCTCAAATTTAGAAAACCAACTTATGCTTGCTTAAGGGGAAAGGTGAGTTGGGGTGCTGCATAAAACTAGAGATTGAAATGAGCACAGATAAAGTTCCTTAAGCCAAATATGGAATAGACAAGAGCTACTCCTTGCTCAACGAAATGGATTCAACACCCCATATTAAACACCTAAGAATGTACCTGACTAGGAAGTATCTTAAAACCTATGGATTGCTATGTCTCTGAAAGAGAATCAAGCGTGTGTGCAGGGGGATAATCGCAGCAGTGATAGGATTGGAGAGGTTCAGTGAGCAAATGAAGACCCTTTGAAGTCATATTGCATGGTACCCATTCCACGGGTCTCAACGCTCCAGGTTTAAGGTATTCTTCCTTCAGCTAAAACATGCATGTGGAACCCAGAGTATGATCAACCATGTGATCGGGAGACGTGTTCCAATATGTGTCAGTTTTCGTCCCCTGGTGCTCGGGTACAACATTCCAGACGCTTTACTAACACTCTCCCGACTTGGAGAGTCAGTGCCTTTAACCTCCTGTTTGGCCCAGTTTGCAATTTCTGCGGAAGATGAACAGGAATAGGGAGAACCAATGAGAGACTAGCTGGAGGTGTCTGGACGGGCAAATTTAGCTCTCATTTCCCACCAGGAAGAGGAATTAACCAAAGGCTCAGCGTGCCGTGCCGGAACCAGATTAGGGCCTGAAGCCATCCTGCGGTGTTGCGGCCAGCTCACAAGAAAGCGACTTGAAGAAAGGAGCTCGGGGCACTGTAATTCACAAACCTGCAGAGTTATAAATGACAGCTATCGTCCAAAAATATACTGAAGTAAGGCTGCCAAGAGGACTTGAAAGCGGGGCAGAATTGCAGGAAACCGATTTCAGGAGGTAGACTGGAATTGCATTGAAAGCATAGGAAAAGAGGCAGAACGTCCACAATGATGCACTTGGCCAAAAAGGGCGTATGCGTTTTTTCCTGAATATATTCAGGAAAAAACGCATACGCCCTTTTTGGCCAACCAAGCAAGCTTGCAAAGGAAATCTGCACTACAATGAAGTCTCACTTCCCCCCGGTCAAAAGGGCCATCTGAAAAAAGTGTAAACTCCAGAAAGGCAGGACAGGCCATGGAGAACTGGGAGCCTTGTTATGCTGATGGGCGTGATGTAAATTGCCAACAGCCACTCGGGAGAAGTGTATGGTGTTTCCTGAAACATCTAAAAAACAAAGCAACAGAGCCTAGGGCACTTCCACTTATGGTCCTATAGCTTAGGGAAATTAAAATCAAAAAGACACAGCCACCCCAAAGGTTGGGACGGCTCTGTTTACAAGAACCTGGTTTACGGTACAAGTTCAATATCGCAGAAAGTGAAAAATGGATAAAGAAGTTGTGGTACTTACGTACAATGCAATATCACTCAGCAATGAAATCTATGTCATCAGGCCCGTAGCTTCATAATGAGTGCATTCAGGTACGATGATTCTAACTGAAATAAGTCACACAGGAAAAGAAACATCATAAGATATCACTAATACACGGAATGTAAACTTGGCTACATAGGAACTGAATTACAAAACAGAACAGGGTCTCAAATTTAGAAAACCAACTTATGCTTGCTTAAGGGGAAAGGTGAGTTGGGGTGCTGCATAAAACCAGAGATTGAAATGAGCACAGATAAAGTTCCTTAAGCCAAATATGGAATAGACAAGAGCTACTCCTTGCTCAACGAAATGGATTCAACACCCCATATTAAACACCTAAGAATGTACCTGACTAGGAAGTATCTTAAAACCTATGGATTGCTATGTCTCCGAAAGAGAATCAAGTGTGTGTGCAGGGGCATAAACGCAGCAGTGATAGGATTGGAGAGGTTCAGTGAGCAAATGAAGACCCTTTGAAGTCATATTGCATGGTACCCATTCCACGGGTCTCAACTCTCCAGGTTTAAGGTATTCTTCCTTCAGCTAAAACATGCATTTGGAAGCCAGAGTATGATCAACCGTGTGATCGGGAGACGTGTTCCAATATGTGTCAGTTTTCGTCCCCTGGTACTCGGGTGCAACATTCCAGACGCTTTACTAACACTCTCCCGACTTGGAGAGTCAGTGCCTTTAACCTCCTGTTTGGCCCAGTTTGCAATTTCTGCGGAAGATGAACAGGAATAGGGAGAACCAATGACAGACTAGATGGAGGTGTCTGGATGGGCAAATTTAACTCTCATTTCACACCAGGAAGAGGAATTAACCAAAGGCTCAGCGTGCCGTGCCGGAACCAGATGAGGGCCTGAAGCCATCCTGCGGTGTTGCAGCCAGCTCACGAGAAAGCGACTTGAAGAAAGGAGCTCAGGGGCACTGTAATTCACAAACCTGCAGAGTTATAAATGACAGCTATCGTCCAAAAATATACTGAAGTAAGGCTGCCAAGAGGACTTGAAAGCGGGGCAGAATTGCAGGAAACCGATCTCAGGAGGTAGACTGGAATTGCATTTAAAGCATAGGAAAAGAGGCAGAACGTCCACAATGATGCACTTGGCCAAAAAGGGAGTATGCGTTTTTTCCTGAATATATTCAGGAAAAAACACATACGCCCTTTTTGGCCAACCAAGCAAGCTTGCAAAGGAAATCTGCACTACAATGAAGTCTCACTTCCCCCCGGTCAAAAGGGCCATCTGAAAAAAGTGTAAAATCCAGAAAGGCAGGACAGGCCATGGAGAACTGGGAGCCTTGTTATGCTGATGGGCGGGATGTAAATTGCCAACAGCCACTCGGGAGAAGTGTATGGTGTTTCCTGAAACATCTAAAAAACAAAGCAACAGAGCCTAGGGCACTTCCACTTATGGTCCTATAGCTTAGGGAAATTAAAATCAAAAAGACACAGCCACCCCAAAGGTTGGGACGGCTCTGTTTACAAGAACCTGGTTTACGGTACAAGTTCAATATCGCAGAAAGTGAAAAATGGATAAAGAAGTTGTGGTACTTACGTACAATGCAATATCACTCAGCAATGAAATCTATGTCATGAGGCCCGTAGCTGCATAATGAGTGCATTCAGGTATGATGATTCTAACTGAAATAAGTCACACAGGAAAAGAAACATCATAAGATATCACTAATACACGGAATGTAAACTTGGCTACAGAGGAACTGAATTACAAAACAGAACAGGGTCTCAAATTTAGAAAACCAACTTATGCTTGCTTAAGGGGAAAGGTGAGTTGGGGTGCTGCATAAAACCAGAGATTGAAATGAGCACAGATAAAGTTCCTTAAGCCAAATATGGAATAGACAAGAGCTACTCCTTGCTCAACGAAATGGATTCAACACCCCATATTAAACACCTAAGAATGTACCTGACTAGGAAGTATCTTAAAACCTATGGATTGCTATGTCTCCGAAAGAGAATCAAGCGTGTGTGCAGGGGCATAAACGCAGCAGTGATAGGATTGGAGAGGTTCAGTGAGCAAATGAAGACCCTTTGAAGTCATATTGCATGGTACCCATTCCACGGGTCTCAACTCTCCAGGTTTAAGGTATTCTTCCTTCAGCTAAAACATGCATTTGGAAGCCAGAGTATGATCAACCGTGTGATCGGGAGACGTGTTCCAATATGTGTCAGTTTTCGTCCCCTGGTACTCGGGTGCAACATTCCAGACGCTTTACTAACACTCTCCCGACTTGGAGAGTCAGTGCCTTTAACCTCCTGTTTGGCCCAGATTGCAATTTCTGCGGAAGATGAACAGGAATAGGGAGAACCAATGACAGACTAGCTGGAGGTGTCTGGACGGGCAAATTTAACTCTCATTTCCCACCAGGAAGAGGAATTAACCAAAGGCTCAGCGTGCCGTGCCGGAACTAGATTAGGGCCTGAAGCCATCCTGCGGTGATGTGGCCAGCTCACGAGAAAGCGAGTTGAAGAAAGGAGCTCAGGGGCACTGTAATTCACAAACCTGCAGAGTTATAAATGACAGCTATCGTCCAAAAATATACTGAAGTAAGGCTGCCAAGAGGACTTGAAAGCGGGGCAGAATTGCAGGAAACCGATCTCAGGAGGTAGACTGGAATTGCATTTAAAGCATAGGAAAAGAGGCAGAACGTCCACAATGATGCACTTGGCCAAAAAGGGAGTATGCGTTTTTTCCTGAATATATTCAGGAAAAAACACATACGCCCTTTTTGGCCAACCAAGCAAGCTTGCAAAGGAAATCTGCACTACAATGAAGTCTCACTTCCCCCCGGTCAAAAGGGCCATCTGAAAAAAGTGTAAAATCCAGAAAGGCAGGACAGGCCATGGAGAACTGGGAGCCTTGTTATGCTGATGGGCGGGATGTCAATTGCCAACAGCCACTCGGGAGAAGTGTATGGTGTTTCCTGAAACATCTAAAAAACAAAGCAACAGAGCCTAGGGCACTTCCACTTATGGTCCTATAGCTTAGGGAAATTAAAATCAAAAAGACACAGCCACCCCAAAGGTTGGGACGGCTCTGTTTAAAAGAACCTGGTTTACGGTACAAGTTCAATATCGCAGAAAGTGAAAAATGGATAAAGAAGTTGTGGTACTTACGTACAATGCAATATCACTCAGCAATGAAATCTATGTCATCAGGCCCGTAGCAGCATAATGAGTGGATTCAGGTATGATGATTCTAACTGAAATAAGTCACACAGGAAAAGAAACATCATAAGATATCACTAATACACGGAATGTAAACTTGGCTACATAGGAACTGAATTACAAAACAGAACAGGGTCTCAAATTTAGAAAACCAACTTATGCTTGCTTAAGGGGAAAGGTGAGTTGGGGTGCTGCATAAAACTAGAGATTGAAATGAGCACAGATAAAGTTCCTTAAGCCAAATATGGAATAGACAAGAGCTACTCCTTGCTCAACGAAATGGATTCAACACCCCATATTAAACACCTAAGAATGTACCTGACTAGGAAGTATCTTAAAACCTATGGATTGCTATGTCTCTGAAAGAGAATCAAGCGTGTGTGCAGGGGGATAAGCGCAGCAGTGATAGGATTGGAGAGGTTCAGTGAGCAAATGAAGACCCTTTGAAGTCATATTGCATGGTACCCATTCCACGGGTCTCAACGCTCCAGGTTTAAGGTATTCTTCCTTCAGCTAAAACATGCATGTGGAACCCAGAGTATGATCAACCATGTGATTGGGAGACGTGTTCCAATATGTGTCAGTTTTCGTCCCCTGGTGCTCGGGTACAACATTCCAGACGCTTTACTAACACTCTCCCGACTTGGAGAGTCAGTGCCTTTAACCTCCTGTTTGGCCCAGTTTGCAATTTCTGCGGAAGATGAACAGGAATAGGGAGAACCAATGAGAGACTAGCTGGAGGTGTCTGGACGGGCAAATTTAGCTCTCATTTCCCACCAGGAAGAGGAATTAACCAAAGGCTCAGCGTGCCGTGCCGGAACCAGATTAGGGCCTGAAGCCATCCTGCGGTGTTGCGGCCAGCTCACAAGAAAGCGACTTGAAGAAAGGAGCTCGGGGCACTGTAATTCACAAACCTGCAGAGTTATAAATGACAGCTATCGTCCAAAAATATACTGAAGTAAGGCTGCCAAGAGGACTTGAAAGCGGGGCAGAATTGCAGGAAACCGATTTCAGGAGGTAGACTGGAATTGCATTGAAAGCATAGGAAAAGAGGCAGAACGTCCACAATGATGCACTTGGCCAAAAAGGGCGTATGCGTTTTTTCCTGAATATATTCAGGAAAAAACGCATACGCCCTTTTTGGCCAACCAAGCAAGCTTGCAAAGGAAATCTGCACTACAATGAAGTCTCACTTCCCCCCGGTCAAAAGGGCCATCTGAAAAAAGTGTAAACTCCAGAAAGGCAGGACAGGCCATGGAGAACTGGGAGCCTTGTTATGCTGATGGGCGGGATGTCAATTGCCAACAGCCACTCGGGAGAAGTGTATGGTGTTTCCTGAAACATCTAAAAAACAAAGCAACAGAGCCTAGGGCACTTCCACTTATGGTCCTATAGCTTAGGGAAATTAAAATCAAAAAGACACAGCCACCCCAAAGGTTGGGACGGCTCTGTTTACAAGAACCTGGTTTACGGTACAAGTTCAATATCGCAGAAAGTGAAAAATGGATAAAGAAGTTGTGGTACTTACGTACAATACAGTATCACTCAGCAATGAAATCTATGTCATCAGGCCCGTAGCAGCATAATGAGTGGATTCAGGTATGATGATTCTAACTGAAATAAGTCACACAGGAAAAGAAACATCATAAGATATCACTAATACACGGAATGTAACCTTGGCTACACAGGAACTGAATTACAAAACAGAACAGGGTCTCAAATTTAGAAAACCAACTTATGCTTGCTTAACGGGAAAGGTGAGTTGGGGTGCTGCATAAAACCAGAGATTGAAATGAGCACAGATAAAGTTCCTTAAGCCAAATATGGAATAGACAAGAGCTACTCCTTGCTCAACGAAATGGACTCAACACCCCATATTAAATGCCTAAGAGTGTACCTGACTAGGAAGTATCTTAAAACCTATGGATTGCTATGTCTCTGAAAGAGAATCAAGCGTGTGTACAGGGGCATAAACGCAGCACTGATAGGATTGGAGAAGTTCGGTGAGCAAATGAAGACCCTTTGAAGTCATATTGCATGGTACCCATTCCATGGGTCTCAACTCTCCAGGTTTAAGGTATTCTTCCTTCAGCTAAAACATGCATGTGGAACCCAGAGTATGATCAACCATGTGATCGGGAGACGTGTTCCAATATGTGTCAGTTTTCGTCCCCTGGTACTCGGGTGCAACATTCCAGACGCTTTACTAACACTCTCCCGACTTGGAGAGTCAGTGCCTTTAACCTCCTGTTTGGCCCAGTTTGCAATTTCTGCGGAAGATGAACAGGAATAGGGAGAACCAATGACAGACTAGCTGGAGGTGTCTGGACGGGCAAATTTAACTCTCATTTCCCACCAGGAAGAGGAATTAACCAAAGGCTCAGCGTGCCGTGCCGGAACCAGATTAGGGCCTGAAGCCATCCTGCGGTGATGTGGCCAGCTCACAAGAAAGCGACTTGAAGAAAGGAGCTCAGGGGCACTGTAATTCACAAACCTGCAGAGTTATAAATGACAGCTATCGTCCAAAAATATACTGAAGTAAAGCTGCCAAGAGGACTTGAAAGCGGGGCAGAATTGCAGGAAACCGATTTCAGGAGGTAGCCTGGAATTGCATTTAAAGCATAGGAAAAGAGGCAGAACGTCCACAATGATGCACTTGGCTAAAAAGGGCGTATGCGTTTTTTCCTGAATATATTCAGGAAAAAACGCATACGCCCTTTTTGGCCAACCAAGCAAGCTTGCAAAGGAAATCTGCACTACAATGAAGTCTCACTTCCCCCCGGTCAAAAGGGCCATCTGAAAAAAGTGTAAAATCCAGAAAGGCAGGACAGGCCATGGAGAACTGGGAGCCTTGTTATGCTGATGGGCGGGATGTAAATTGCCAACAGCCACTCGGGAGAAGTGTATGGTGTTTCCTGAAACATCTAAAAAACAAAGCAACAGAGCCTAGGGCACTTCCACTTATGGTCCTATAGCTTAGGGAAATTAAAATCAAAAAGACACAGCGACCCCAAAGGTTGGGACGGCTCTGTTTACAAGAACCTGGTTTACGGTACAAGTTCAATATCGCAGAAAGTGAAAAATGGATAAAGAAGTTGTGGTACTTACGTACAATACAGTATCACTCAGCAATGAAATCTATGTCATCAGGCCCGTAGCAGCATAATGAGTGGATTCAGGTATGATGATTCTAACTGAAATAAGTCACACAGGAAAAGAAACATCATAAGATATCACTAATACACGGAATGTAACCTTGGCTACACAGGAACTGAATTACAAAACAGAACAGGGTCTCAAATTTAGAAAACCAACTTATGCTTGCTTAACGGGAAAGGTGAGTTGGGGTGCTGCATAAAACCAGAGATTGAAATGAGCACAGATAAAGTTCCTTAAGCCAAATATGGAATAGACAAGAGCTACTCCTTGCTCAACGAAATGGACTCAACACCCCATATTAAATGCCTAAGAGTGTACCTGACTAGGAAGTATCTTAAAACCTATGGATTGCTATGTCTCTGAAAGAGAATCAAGCGTGTGTACAGGGGCATAAACGCAGCACTGATAGGATTGGAGAAGTGCGGTGAGCAAATGAAGACCCTTTGAAGTCATATTGCATGGTACCCATTCCATGGGTCTCAACTCTCCAGGTTTAAGGTATTCTTCCTTCAGCTAAAACATGCATTTGGAAGCCAGAGTATGATCAACCGTGTGATCGGGAGACGTGTTCCAATATGTGTCAGTTTTCGTCCCCTGGTACTCGGGTGCAACATTCCAGACGCTTTACTAACACTCTCCCGACTTGGAGAGTCAGTGCCTTTAACCTCCTGTTTGGCCCAGTTTGCAATTTCTGCGGAAGATGAACAGGAATAGGGAGAACCAATGACAGACTAGATGGAGGTGTCTGGATGGGCAAATTTAACTCTCATTTCACACCAGGAAGAGGAATTAACCAAAGGCTCAGCGTGCCGTGCCGGAACCAGATGAGGGCCTGAAGCCATCCTGCGGTGTTGCAGCCAGCTCACGAGAAAGCGACTTGAAGAAAGGAGCTCAGGGGCACTGTAATTCACAAACCTGCAGAGTTATAAATGACAGCTATCGTCCAAAAATATACTGAAGTAAGGCTGCCAAGAGGACTTGAAAGCGGGGCAGAATTGCAGGAAACTGATCTCAGGAGGTAGACTGGAATTGCATTTAAAGCATAGGAAAAGAGGCAGAACGTCCACAATGATGCATTTGGCCAAAAAGGGAGTATGCGTTTTTTCCTGAATATATTCAGGAAAAAACACATACGCCCTTTTTGGCCAACCAAGCAAGCTTGCAAAGGAAATCTGCACTACAATGAAGTCTCACTTCCCCCCGGTCAAAAGGGCCATCTGAAAAAAGTGTAAAATCCAGAAAGGCAGGACAGGCCATGGAGAACTGGGAGCCTTGTTATGCTGATGGGCGGGATGTAAATTGCCAACAGCCACTCGGGAGAAGTGTATGGTGTTTCCTGAAACATCTAAAAAACAAAGCAACAGAGCCTAGGGCACTTCCACTTATGGTCCTATAGCTTAGGGAAATTAAAATCAAAAAGACACAGCCACCCCAAAGGTTGGGACGGCTCTGTTTACAAGAACCTGGTTTACGGTACAAGTTCAATATCGCAGAAAGTGAAAAATGGATAAAGAAGTTGTGGTACTTACGTACAATGCAATATCACTCAGCAATGAAATCTATGTCATCAGGCCCGTAGCTGCATAATGAGTGGATTCAGGTATGATGATTCTAACTGAAATAAGTCACACAGGAAAAGAAACATCATAAGATATCACTAATACACGGAATGTAAACTTGGCTACATAGGAACTGAATTACAAAACAGAACAGGGTCTCAAATTTAGAAAACCAACTTATGCTTGCTTAAGGGGAAAGGTGAGTTGGGGTGCTGCATAAAACCAGAGATTGAAATGAGCACAGATAAAGTTCCTTAAGCCAAATATGGAATAGACAAGAGCTACTCCTTGCTCAACGAAATGGATTCAACACCCCATATTAAACACCTAAGAATGTACCTGACTAGGAAGTATCTTAAAACCTATGGATTGCTATGTCTCCGAAAGAGAATCAAGCGTGTGTGCAGGGGCATAAACGCAGCAGTGATAGGATTGGAGAGGTTCAGTGAGCAAATGAAGACCCTTTGAAGTCATATTGCATGGTACCCATTCCACGGGTCTCAACTCTCCAGGTTTAAGGTATTCTTCCTTCAGCTAAAACATGCATTTGGAAGCCAGAGTATGATCAACCGTGTGATTGGGAGACGTGTTCCAATATGTGTCAGTTTTCGTCCCCTGGTGCTCGGGTACAACATTCCAGATGCTTTACTAACACTCTCCCGACTTGGAGAGTCAGTGCCTTTAACCTCCTGTTTGGCCCAGTTTGCAATTTCTGCGGAAGATGAACAGGAATAGGGAGAACCAATGAGAGACTAGCTGGAGGTGTCTGGACGGGCAAATTTAGCTCTCATTTCCCACCAGGAAGAGGAATTAACCAAAGGCTCAGCGTGCCGTGCCGGAACCAGATTAGGGCCTGAAGCCATCCTGCGGTGTTGCGGCCAGCTCACAAGAAAGCGACTTGAAGAAAGGAGCTCGGGGCACTGTAATTCACAAACCTGCAGAGTTATAAATGACAGCTATCGTCCAAAAATATACTGAAGTAAGGCTGCCAAGAGGACTTGAAAGCGGGGCAGAATTGCAGGAAACCGATTTCAGGAGGTAGACTGGAATTGCATTGAAAGCATAGGAAAAGAGGCAGAACGTCCACAATGATGCACTTGGCCAAAAAGGGCGTATGCGTTTTTTCCTGAATATATTCAGGAAAAAACGCATACGCCCTTTTTGGCCAACCAAGCAAGCTTGCAAAGGAAATCTGCACTACAATGAAGTCTCACTTCCCCCCGGTCAAAAGGGCCATCTGAAAAAAGTGTAAAATCCAGAAAGGCAGGACAGGCCATGGAGAACTGGGAGCCTTGTTATGCTGATGGGCGGGATGTCAATTGCCAACAGCCACTCGGGAGAAGTGTATGGTGTTTCCTGAAACATCTAAAAAACAAAGCAACAGAGCCTAGGGCACTTCCACTTATGGTCCTATAGCTTAGGGAAATTAAAATCAAAAAGACACAGCCACCCCAAAGGTTGGGACGGCTCTGTTTACAAGAACCTGGTTTACGGTACAAGTTCAATATCGCAGAAAGTGAAAAATGGATAAAGAAGTTGTGGTACTTACGTACAATGCAATATCACTCAGCAATGAAATCTATGTCATCAGGCCCGTAGCAGCATAGTGAGTGGATTCAGGTATGATGATTCTAACTGAAATAAGTCACACAGGAAAAGAAACATCATAAGATATCACTAATACACGGAATGTAACCTTGGCTACACAGGAACTGAATTACAAAACAGAACAGGGTCTCAAATTTAGAAAACCAACTTATGCTTGCTTAAGGGGAAAGGTGAGTTGGGGTGCTGCATAAAACCAGAGATTGAAATGAGCACAGATAAAGTTCCTTAAGCCAAGTATGGAATAGACAAGAGCTACTCCTTGCTCAACGAAATGGACTCAACACCCCATATTAAATGCCTAAGAGTGTACCTGACTAGGAAGTATCTTAAAACCTATGGATTGCTATGTCTCTGAAAGAGAATCAAGCGTGTGTACAGGGGCATAAACGCAGCACTGATAGGATTGGAGAAGTTCGGTGAGCAAATGAAGACCCTTTGAAGTCATATTGCATGGTACCCATTCCATGGGTCTCAACTCTCCAGGTTTAAGGTATTCTTCCTTCAGCTAAAACATGCATGTGGAACCCAGAGTATGATCAACCATGTGATCGGGAGACGTGTTCCAATATGTGTCAGATATCGTCCCCTGGTTCTCGGGTGCAACATTCCAGACGCTTTACTAACACTCTCCCGACTTGGAGAGTCAGTGCCTTTAACCTCCTGTTTGGCCCAGTTTGCAATTTCTGCGGAAGATGAACAGGAATAGGGAGAACCAATGAGAGACTAGCTGGAGGTGTCTGGACGGGCAAATTTAACTCTCATTTCCCACCAGGAAGAGGAATTAACCAAAGGCTCAGCGTGCCGTGCCGGAACCAGATTAGGGCCTGAAGCCATCCTGCGGTGTTGTGGCCAGCTCACAAGAAAGCGACTTGAAGAAAGGAGCTCAGGGGCACTGTAATTCACAAACCTGCAGAGTTATAAATGACAGCTATCGTCCAAAAATATACTGAAGTAAAGCTGCCAAGAGGACTTGAAAGCGGGGCAGAATTGCAGGAAACCGATTTCAGGAGGTAGCCTGGAATTGCATTTAAAGCATAGGAAAAGAGGCAGAACGTCCACAATGATGCACTTGGCCAAAAAGGGCGTATGCGTTTTTTCCTGAATATATTCAGGAAAAAACGCATACGCCCTTTTTGGCCAACCAAGCAAGCTTGCAAAGGAAATCTGCACTACAATGAAGTCTCACTTCCCCCCGGTCAAAAGGGCCATCTGAAAAAAGTGTAAAATCCAGAAAGGCAGGACAGGCCATGGAGAACTGGGAGCCTTGTTATGCTGATGGGCGGGATGTAAATTGCCAACAGCCACTCGGGAGAAGTGTATGGTGTTTCCTGAAACATCTAAAAAACAAAGCAACAGAGCCTAGGGCACTTCCACTTATGGTCCTATAGCTTAGGGAAATTAAAATCAAAAAGACACAGCCACCCCAAAGGTTGGGACGGCTCTGTTTACAAGAACCTGGTTTACGGTACAAGTTCAATATCGCAGAAAGTGAAAAATGGATAAAGAAGTTGTGGTACTTACGTACAATGCAATATCACTCAGCAATGAAATCTATGTCATCAGGCCCGTAGCAGCATAATGAGTGGATTCAGGTATGATGATTCTAACTGAAATAAGTCACACAGGAAAAGAAACATCATAAGATATCACTAATACACGGAATGTAAACTTGGCTACATAGGAACTGAATTACAAAACAGAACAGGGTCTCAAATTTAGAAAACCAACTTATGCTTGCTTAAGGGGAAAGGTGAGTTGGGGTGCTGCATAAAACCAGAGATTGAAATGAGCACAGATAAAGTTCCTTAAGCCAAATATGGAATAGACAAGAGCTACTCCTTGCTCCACGAAATGGATTCAACACCCCATATTAAACACCTAAGAATGTACCTGACTAGGAAGTATCTTAAAACCTATGGATTGCTATGTCTCCGAAAGAGAATCAAGCGTGTGTGCAGGGGCATAATTGCAGCAGTGATAGGATTGGAGAGGTTCAGTGAGCAAATGAAGACCCTTTGAAGTCATATTGCATGGTACCCATTCCACGGGTCTCAACTCTCCAGGTTTAAGGTATTCTTCCTTCAGCTAAAACATGCATTTGGAAGCCAGAGTATGATCAACCGTGTGATCGGGAGACGTGTTCCAATATGTGTCAGTTTTCGTCCCCTGGTACTCGGGTGCAACATTCCAGACGCTTTACTAACACTCTCCCGACTTGGAGAGTCAGTGCCTTTAACCTCCTGTTTGGCCCAGTTTGCAATTTCTGCAGAAGATGAACAGGAATAGGGAGAACCAATGACAGACTAGATGGAGGTGTCTGGATGGGCAAATTTAACTCTCATTTCACACCAGGAAGAGGAATTAACCAAAGGCTCAGTGTGCCGTGCCGGAACCAGATGAGGGCCTGAAGCCATCCTGCGGTGTTGCGGCCAGCTCACGAGAAAGCGACTTGAAGAAAGGAGCTCAGGGGCACTGTAATTCACAAACCTGCAGAGTTATAAATGACAGCTATCGTCCAAAAATATACTGAAGTAAGGCTGCCAAGAGGACTTGAAAGCGGGGCAGAATTGCAGGAAACCGATCTCAGGAGGTAGACTGGAATTGCATTTAAAGCATAGGAAAAGAGGCAGAACGTCCACAATGATGCACTTGGCCAAAAAGGGAGTATGCGTTTTTTCCTGAATATATTCAGGAAAAAACACATACGCCCTTTTTGGCCAACCAAGCAAGCTTGCAAAGGAAATCTGCACTACAATGAAGTCTCACTTCCCCCCGGTCAAAAGGGCCATCTGAAAAAAGTGTAAACTCCAGAAAGGCAGGACAGGCCATGGAGAACTGGGAGCCTTGTTATGCTGATGGGCGGGATGTAAATTGCCAACAGCCACTCGGGAGAAGTGTATGGTGTTTCCTGAAACATCTAAAAAACAAAGCAACAGAGCCTAGGGCACTTCCACTTATGGTCCTATAGCTTAGGGAAATTAAAATCAAAAAGACACAACCACCCCAAAGGTTGGGACGGCTCTGTTTACAAGAACCTGGTTTACGGTACAAGTTCAATATCGCAGAAAGTGAAAAATGGATAAAGAAGTTGTGGTACTTACGTACAATGCAATATCACTCAGCAATGAAATCTATGTCATCAGGCCCGTAGCTGCATAATGAGTGGATTCAGGTATGATGATTCTAACTGAAATAAGTCACACAGGAAAAGAAACATCATAAGATATCACTAATACACGGAATGTAAACTTGGCTACATAGGAACTGAATTACAAAACAGAACAGGGTCTCAAATTTAGAAAACCAACTTATGCTTGCTTAAGGGGAAAGGTGAGTTGGGGTGCTGCATAAAACCAGAGATTGAAATGAGCACAGATAAAGTTCCTTAAGCCAAATATGGAATAGACAAGAGCTACTCCTTGCTCCACGAAATGGATTCAACACCCCATATTAAACACCTAAGAATGTACCTGACTAGGAAGTATCTTAAAACCTATGGATTGCTATGTCTCCGAAAGAGAATCAAGCGTGTGTGCAGGGGCATAAACGCAGCAGTGATAGGATTGGAGAGGTTCAGTGAGCAAATGAAGACCCTTTGAAGTCATATTGCATGGTACCCATTCCACGGGTCTCAACTCTCCAGGTTTAAGGTATTCTTCCTTCAGCTAAAACATGCATTTGGAAGCCAGAGTATGATCAACCGTGTGATCGGGAGACGTGTTCCAATATGTGTCAGTTTTCGTCCCCTGGTACTCGGGTGCAACATTCCAGACGCTTTACTAACACTCTCCCGACTTGGAGAGTCAGTGCCTTTAACCTCCTGTTTGGCCCAGATTGCAATTTCTGCGGAAGATGAACAGGAATAGGGAGAACCAATGACAGACTAGCTGGAGGTGTCTGGACGGGCAAATTTAACTCTCATTTCCCACCAGGAAGAGGAATTAACCAAAGGCTCAGCGTGCCGTGCCGGAACCAGATTAGGGCCTGAAGCCATCCTGCGGTGATGTGGCCAGCTCACGAGAAAGCGAGTTGAAGAAAGGAGCTCAGGGCCACTGTAATTCTCAAACCTGCAGAGTTATAAATGACAGCTATCGTCCAAAAATATACTGAAGTAAGGCTGCCAAGAGGACTTGAAAGCGGGGCAGAATTGCAGGAAACCGATCTCAGGAGGTAGACTGGAATTGCATTGAAAGCATAGGAAAAGAGGCAGAACGTCCACAATGATGCACTTGGCCAAAAAGGGCGTATGCGTTTTTTCCTGAATATATTCAGGAAAAAACACATACGCCCTTTTTGGCCAACCAAGCAAGCTTGCAAAGGAAATCTGCACTACAATGAAGTCTCACTTCCCCCCGGTCAAAAGGGCCATCTGAAAAAAGTGTAAAATCCAGAAAGGCAGGACAGGCCATGGAGAACTGGGAGCCTTGTTATGCTGATGGGCGGGATGTAAATTGCCAACAGCCACTCGGGAGAAGTGTATGGTGTTTCCTGAAACATCTAAAAAACAAAGCAACAGAGCCTAGGGCACTTCCACTTATGGTCCTATAGCTTAGGGAAATTAAAATCAAAAAGACACAGCCACCCCAAAGGTTGGGACGGCTCTGTTTACAAGAACCTGGTTTACGGTACAAGTTCAATATCGCAGAAAGTGAAAAATGGATAAAGAAGTTGTGGTACTTACGTACAATGCAATATCACTCAGCAATGAAATCTATGTCATCAGGCCCGTAGCTGCATAATGAGTGGATTCAGGTATGATGATTCTAACTGAAATAAGTCACACAGGAAAAGAAACATCATAAGATATCACTAATACACGGAATGTAAACTTGGCTACATAGGAACTGAATTACAAAACAGAACAGGGTCTCAAATTTAGAAAACCAACTTATGCTTGCTTAAGGGGAAAGGTGAGTTGGGGTGCTGCATAAAACCAGAGATTGAAATGAGCACAGATAAAGTTCCTTAAGCCAAATATGGAATAGACAAGAGCTACTCCTTGCTCCACGAAATGGATTCAACACCCCATATTAAACACCTAAGAATGTACCTGACTAGGAAGTATCTTAAAACCTATGGATTGCTATGTCTCCGAAAGAGAATCAAGCGTGTGTGCAGGGGCATAAACGCAGCAGTGATAGGATTGGAGAGGTTCAGTGAGCAAATGAAGACCCTTTGAAGTCATATTGCATGGTACCCATTCCACGGGTCTCAACTCTCCAGGTTTAAGGTATTCTTCCTTCAGCTAAAACATGCATTTGGAAGCCAGAGTATGATCAACCGTGTGATCGGGAGACGTGTTCCAATATGTGTCAGTTTTCGTCCCCTGGTACTCGGGTGCAACATTCCAGACGCTTTACTAACACTCTCCCGACTTGGAGAGTCAGTGCCTTTAACCTCCTGTTTGGCCCAGATTGCAATTTCTGCGGAAGATGAACAGGAATAGGGAGAACCAATGACAGACTAGCTGGAGGTGTCTGGACGGGCAAATTTAACTCTCATTTCCCACCAGGAAGAGGAATTAACCAAAGGCTCAGCGTGCCGTGCCGGAACCAGATTAGGGCCTGAAGCCATCCTGCGGTGATGTGGCCAGCTCACGAGAAAGCGAGTTGAAGAAAGGAGCTCAGGGCCACTGTAATTCTCAAACCTGCAGAGTTATAAATGACAGCTATCGTCCAAAAATATACTGAAGTAAGGCTGCCAAGAGGACTTGAAAGCGGGGCAGAATTGCAGGAAACCGATCTCAGGAGGTAGACTGGAATTGCATTGAAAGCATAGGAAAAGAGGCAGAACGTCCACAATGATGCACTTGGCCAAAAAGGGCGTATGCGTTTTTTCCTGAATATATTCAGGAAAAAACACATACGCCCTTTTTGGCCAACCAAGCAAGCTTGCAAAGGAAATCTGCACTACAATGAAGTCTCACTTCCCCCCGGTCAAAAGGGCCATCTGAAAAAAGTGTAAAATCCAGAAAGGCAGGACAGGCCATGGAGAACTGGGAGCCTTGTTATGCTGATGGGCGGGATGTAAATTGCCAACAGCCACTCGGGAGAAGTGTATGGTGTTTCCTGAAACATCTAAAAAACAAAGCAACAGAGCCTAGGGCACTTCCACTTATGGTCCTATAGCTTAGGGAAATTAAAATCAAAAAGACACAGCCACCCCAAAGGTTGGGACGGCTCTGTTTACAAGAACCTGGTTTACGGTACAAGTTCAATATCGCAGAAAGTGAAAAATGGATAAAGAAGTTGTGGTACTTACGTACAATGCAATATCACTCAGCAATGAAATCTATGTCATCAGGCCCGTAGCAGCATAATGAGTGGATTCAGGTATGATGATTCTAACTGAAATAAGTCACACAGGAAAAGAAACATCATAAGATATCACTAATACACGGAATGTAAACTTGGCTACATAGGAACTGAATTACAAAACAGAACAGGGTCTCAAATTTAGAAAACCAACTTATGCTTGCTTAAGGGGAAAGGTGAGTTGGGGTGCTGCATAAAACCAGAGATTGAAATGAGCACAGATAAAGTTCCTTAAGCCAAATATGGAATAGACAAGAGCTACTCCTTGCTCCACGAAATGGATTCAACACCCCATATTAAACACCTAAGAATGTACCTGACTAGGAAGTATCTTAAAACCTATGGATTGCTATGTCTCCGAAAGAGAATCAAGCGTGTGTGCAGGGGCATAATTGCAGCAGTGATAGGATTGGAGAGGTTCAGTGAGCAAATGAAGACCCTTTGAAGTCATATTGCATGGTACCCATTCCACGGGTCTCAACTCTCCAGGTTTAAGGTATTCTTCCTTCAGCTAAAACATGCATTTGGAAGCCAGAGTATGATCAACCGTGTGATCGGGAGACGTGTTCCAATATGTGTCAGTTTTCGTCCCCTGGTACTCGGGTGCAACATTCCAGACGCTTTACTAACACTCTCCCGACTTGGAGAGTCAGTGCCTTTAACCTCCTGTTTGGCCCAGTTTGCAATTTCTGCAGAAGATGAACAGGAATAGGGAGAACCAATGACAGACTAGATGGAGGTGTCTGGATGGGCAAATTTAACTCTCATTTCACACCAGGAAGAGGAATTAACCAAAGGCTCAGTGTGCCGTGCCGGAACCAGATGAGGGCCTGAAGCCATCCTGCGGTGTTGCGGCCAGCTCACGAGAAAGCGACTTGAAGAAAGGAGCTCAGGGGCACTGTAATTCACAAACCTGCAGAGTTATAAATGACAGCTATCGTCCAAAAATATACTGAAGTAAGGCTGCCAAGAGGACTTGAAAGCGGGGCAGAATTGCAGGAAACCGATCTCAGGAGGTAGACTGGAATTGCATTTAAAGCATAGGAAAAGAGGCAGAACGTCCACAATGATGCACTTGGCCAAAAAGGGAGTATGCGTTTTTTCCTGAATATATTCAGGAAAAAACACATACGCCCTTTTTGGCCAACCAAGCAAGCTTGCAAAGGAAATCTGCACTACAATGAAGTCTCACTTCCCCCCGGTCAAAAGGGCCATCTGAAAAAAGTGTAAACTCCAGAAAGGCAGGACAGGCCATGGAGAACTGGGAGCCTTGTTATGCTGATGGGCGGGATGTAAATTGCCAACAGCCACTCGGGAGAAGTGTATGGTGTTTCCTGAAACATCTAAAAAACAAAGCAACAGAGCCTAGGGCACTTCCACTTATGGTCCTATAGCTTAGGGAAATTAAAATCAAAAAGACACAGCCACCCCAAAGGTTGGGACGGCTCTGTTTACAAGAACCTGGTTTACGGTACAAGTTCAATATCGCAGAAAGTGAAAAATGGATAAAGAAGTTGTGGTACTTACGTACAATGCAATATCACTCAGCAATGAAATCTATGTCATCAGGCCCGTAGCTGCATAATGAGTGGATTCAGGTATGATGATTCTAACTGAAATAAGTCACACAGGAAAAGAAACATCATAAGATATCACTAATACACGGAATGTAAACTTGGCTACATAGGAACTGAATTACAAAACAGAACAGGGTCTCAAATTTAGAAAACCAACTTATGCTTGCTTAAGGGGAAAGGTGAGTTGGGGTGCTGCATAAAACCAGAGATTGAAATGAGCACAGATAAAGTTCCTTAAGCCAAATATGGAATAGACAAGAGCTACTCCTTGCTCCACGAAATGGATTCAACACCCCATATTAAACACCTAAGAATGTACCTGACTAGGAAGTATCTTAAAACCTATGGATTGCTATGTCTCCGAAAGAGAATCAAGCGTGTGTGCAGGGGCATAAACGCAGCAGTGATAGGATTGGAGAGGTTCAGTGAGCAAATGAAGACCCTTTGAAGTCATATTGCATGGTACCCATTCCACGGGTCTCAACTCTCCAGGTTTAAGGTATTCTTCCTTCAGCTAAAACATGCATTTGGAAGCCAGAGTATGATCAACCGTGTGATCGGGAGACGTGTTCCAATATGTGTCAGTTTTCGTCCCCTGGTACTCGGGTGCAACATTCCAGACGCTTTACTAACACTCTCCCGACTTGGAGAGTCAGTGCCTTTAACCTCCTGTTTGGCCCAGATTGCAATTTCTGCGGAAGATGAACAGGAATAGGGAGAACCAATGACAGACTAGCTGGAGGTGTCTGGACGGGCAAATTTAACTCTCATTTCCCACCAGGAAGAGGAATTAACCAAAGGCTCAGCGTGCCGTGCCGGAACCAGATTAGGGCCTGAAGCCATCCTGCGGTGATGTGGCCAGCTCACGAGAAAGCGAGTTGAAGAAAGGAGCTCAGGGCCACTGTAATTCTCAAACCTGCAGAGTTATAAATGACAGCTATCGTCCAAAAATATACTGAAGTAAGGCTGCCAAGAGGACTTGAAAGCGGGGCAGAATTGCAGGAAACCGATCTCAGGAGGTAGACTGGAATTGCATTGAAAGCATAGGAAAAGAGGCAGAACGTCCACAATGATGCACTTGGCCAAAAAGGGCGTATGCGTTTTTTCCTGAATATATTCAGGAAAAAACACATACGCCCTTTTTGGCCAACCAAGCAAGCTTGCAAAGGAAATCTGCACTACAATGAAGTCTCACTTCCCCCCGGTCAAAAGGGCCATCTGAAAAAAGTGTAAAATCCAGAAAGGCAGGACAGGCCATGGAGAACTGGGAGCCTTGTTATGCTGATGGGCGGGATGTAAATTGCCAACAGCCACTCGGGAGAAGTGTATGGTGTTTCCTGAAACATCTAAAAAACAAAGCAACAGAGCCTAGGGCACTTCCACTTATGGTCCTATAGCTTAGGGAAATTAAAATCAAAAAGACACAGCCACCCCAAAGGTTGGGACGGCTCTGTTTACAAGAACCTGGTTTACGGTACAAGTTCAATATCGCAGAAAGTGAAAAATGGATAAAGAAGTTGTGGTACTTACGTACAATGCAATATCACTCAGCAATGAAATCTATGTCATCAGGCCCGTAGCAGCATAATGAGTGGATTCAGGTATGATGATTCTAACTGAAATAAGTCACACAGGAAAAGAAACATCATAAGATATCACTAATACACGGAATGTAAACTTGGCTACATAGGAACTGAATTACAAAACAGAACAGGGTCTCAAATTTAGAAAACCAACTTATGCTTGCTTAAGGGGAAAGGTGAGTTGGGGTGCTGCATAAAACCAGAGATTGAAATGAGCACAGATAAAGTTCCTTAAGCCAAATATGGAATAGACAAGAGCTACTCCTTGCTCCACGAAATGGATTCAACACCCCATATTAAACACCTAAGAATGTACCTGACTAGGAAGTATCTTAAAACCTATGGATTGCTATGTCTCCGAAAGAGAATCAAGCGTGTGTGCAGGGGCATAATTGCAGCAGTGATAGGATTGGAGAGGTTCAGTGAGCAAATGAAGACCCTTTGAAGTCATATTGCATGGTACCCATTCCACGGGTCTCAACTCTCCAGGTTTAAGGTATTCTTCCTTCAGCTAAAACATGCATTTGGAAGCCAGAGTATGATCAACCGTGTGATCGGGAGACGTGTTCCAATATGTGTCAGTTTTCGTCCCCTGGTACTCGGGTGCAACATTCCAGACGCTTTACTAACACTCTCCCGACTTGGAGAGTCAGTGCCTTTAACCTCCTGTTTGGCCCAGTTTGCAATTTCTGCAGAAGATGAACAGGAATAGGGAGAACCAATGACAGACTAGATGGAGGTGTCTGGATGGGCAAATTTAACTCTCATTTCACACCAGGAAGAGGAATTAACCAAAGGATCAGTGTGCCGTGCCGGAACCAGATGAGGGCCTGAAGCCATCCTGCGGTGTTGCGGCCAGCTCACGAGAAAGCGACTTGAAGAAAGGAGCTCAGGGGCACTGTAATTCACAAACCTGCAGAGTTATAAATGACAGCTATCGTCCAAAAATATACTGAAGTAAGGCTGCCAAGAGGACTTGAAAGCGGGGCAGAATTGCAGGAAACCGATCTCAGGAGGTAGACTGGAATTGCATTTAAAGCATAGGAAAAGAGGCAGAACGTCCACAATGATGCACTTGGCCAAAAAGGGAGTATGCGTTTTTTCCTGAATATATTCAGGAAAAAACACATACGCCCTTTTTGGCCAACCAAGCAAGCTTGCAAAGGAAATCTGCACTACAATGAAGTCTCACTTCCCCCCGGTCAAAAGGGCCATCTGAAAAAAGTGTAAACTCCAGAAAGGCAGGACAGGCCATGGAGAACTGGGAGCCTTGTTATGCTGATGGGCGGGATGTAAATTGCCAACAGCCACTCGGGAGAAGTGTATGGTGTTTCCTGAAACATCTAAAAAACAAAGCAACAGAGCCTAGGGCACTTCCACTTATGGTCCTATAGCTTAGGGAAATTAAAATCAAAAAGACACAGCCACCCCAAAGGTTGGGACGGCTCTGTTTACAAGAACCTGGTTTACGGTACAAGT
The DNA here is from genome assembly GCF_949774975.1 of Lagenorhynchus albirostris. NCBI lineage: Eukaryota > Metazoa > Chordata > Mammalia > Artiodactyla > Delphinidae > Lagenorhynchus > Lagenorhynchus albirostris. The sequence goes on along the minus strand of NW_026783591.1, from coordinate 40,785 downwards.
TCAATATCGCAGAAAGTGAAAAATGGATAAAGAAGTTGTGGTACTTACGTACAATGCAATATCACTCAGCAATGAAATCTATGTCATCAGGCCCGTAGCTGCATAATGAGTGGATTCAGGTATGATGATTCTAACTGAAATAAGTCACACAGGAAAAGAAACATCATAAGATATCACTAATACACGGAATGTAAACTTGGCTACATAGGAACTGAATTACAAAACAGAACAGGGTCTCAAATTTAGAAAACCAACTTATGCTTGCTTAAGGGGAAAGGTGAGTTGGGGTGCTGCATAAAACCAGAGATTGAAATGAGCACAGATAAAGTTCCTTAAGCCAAATATGGAATAGACAAGAGCTACTCCTTGCTCCACGAAATGGATTCAACACCCCATATTAAACACCTAAGAATGTACCTGACTAGGAAGTATCTTAAAACCTATGGATTGCTATGTCTCCGAAAGAGAATCAAGCGTGTGTGCAGGGGCATAAATGCAGCAGTGATAGGATTGGAGAGGTTCAGTGAGCAAATGAAGACCCTTTGAAGTCATATTGCATGGTACCCATTCCACGGGTCTCAACTCTCCAGGTTTAAGGTATTCTTCCTTCAGCTAAAACATGCATTTGGAAGCCAGAGTATGATCAACCGTGTGATCGGGAGACGTGTTCCAATATGTGTCAGTTTTCGTCCCCTGGTACTCGGGTGCAACATTCCAGACGCTTTACTAACACTCTCCCGACTTGGAGAGTCAGTGCCTTTAACCTCCTGTTTGGCCCAGATTGCAATTTCTGCGGAAGATGAACAGGAATAGGGAGAACCAATGACAGACTAGCTGGAGGTGTCTGGACGGGCAAATTTAACTCTCATTTCCCACCAGGAAGAGGAATTAACCAAAGGCTCAGCGTGCCGTGCCGGAACCAGATTAGGGCCTGAAGCCATCCTGCGGTGATGTGGCCAGCTCACGAGAAAGCGAGTTGAAGAAAGGAGCTCAGGGGCACTGTAATTCACAAACCTGCAGAGTTATAAATGACAGCTATCGTCCAAAAATATACTGAAGTAAGGCTGCCAAGAGGACTTGAAAGCGGGGCAGAATTGCAGGAAACCGATCTCAGGAGGTAGACTGGAATTGCATTGAAAGCATAGGAAAAGAGGCAGAACGTCCACAATGATGCACTTGGCCAAAAAGGGCGTATGCGTTTTTTCCTGAATATATTCAGGAAAAAACACATACGCCCTTTTTGGCCAACCAAGCAAGCTTGCAAAGGAAATCTGCACTACAATGAAGTCTCACTTCCCCCCGGTCAAAAGGGCCATCTGAAAAAAGTGTAAAATCCAGAAAGGCAGGACAGGCCATGGAGAACTGGGAGCCTTGTTATGCTGATGGGCGGGATGTAAATTGCCAACAGCCACTCGGGAGAAGTGTATGGTGTTTCCTGAAACATCTAAAAAACAAAGCAACAGAGCCTAGGGCACTTCCACTTATGGTCCTATAGCTTAGGGAAATTAAAATCAAAAAGACACAGCCACCCCAAAGGTTGGGACGGCTCTGTTTACAAGAACCTGGTTTACGGTACAAGTTCAATATCGCAGAAAGTGAAAAATGGATAAAGAAGTTGTGGTACTTACGTACAATGCAATATCACTCAGCAATGAAATCTATGTCATCAGGCCCGTAGCTGCATAATGAGTGGATTCAGGTATGATGATTCTAACTGAAATAAGTCACACAGGAAAAGAAACATCATAAGATATCACTAATACACGGAATGTAAACTTGGCTACATAGGAACTGAATTACAAAACAGAACAGGGTCTCAAATTTAGAAAACCAACTTATGCTTGCTTAAGGGGAAAGGTGAGTTGGGGTGCTGCATAAAACCAGAGATTGAAATGAGCACAGATAAAGTTCCTTAAGCCAAATATGGAATAGACAAGAGCTACTCCTTGCTCCACGAAATGGATTCAACACCCCATATTAAACACCTAAGAATGTACCTGACTAGGAAGTATCTTAAAACCTATGGATTGCTATGTCTCCGAAAGAGAATCAAGCGTGTGTGCAGGGGCATAATTGCAGCAGTGATAGGATTGGAGAGGTTCAGTGAGCAAATGAAGACCCTTTGAAGTCATATTGCATGGTACCCATTCCACGGGTCTCAACTCTCCAGGTTTAAGGTATTCTTCCTTCAGCTAAAACATGCATTTGGAAGCCAGAGTATGATCAACCGTGTGATCGGGAGACGTGTTCCAATATGTGTCAGTTTTCGTCCCCTGGTACTCGGGTGCAACATTCCAGACGCTTTACTAACACTCTCCCGACTTGGAGAGTCAGTGCCTTTAACCTCCTGTTTGGCCCAGTTTGCAATTTCTGCGGAAGATGAACAGGAATAGGGAGAACCAATGACAGACTAGCTGGAGGTGTCTGGACGGGCAAATTTAACTCTCATTTCACACCAGGAAGAGGAATTAACCAAAGGCTCAGCGTGCCGTGCCGGAACCAGATTAGGGCCTGAAGCCATCCTGCGGTGATGTGGCCAGCTCACGAGAAAGCGAGTTGAAGAAAGGAGCTCAGGGGCACTGTAATTCACAAACCTGCAGAGTTATAAATGACAGCTATCGTCCAAAAATATACTGAAGTAAGGCTGCCAAGAGGACTTGAAAGCGGGGCAGAATTGCAGGAAACCGATCTCAGGAGGTAGACTGGAATTGCATTGAAAGCATAGGAAAAGAGGCAGAACGTCCACAATGATGCACTTGGCCAAAAAGGGCGTATGCGTTTTTTCCTGAATATATTCAGGAAAAAACACATACGCCCTTTTTGGCCAACCAAGCAAGCTTGCAAAGGAAATCTGCACTACAATGAAGTCTCACTTCCCCCCGGTCAAAAGGGCCATCTGAAAAAAGTGTAAAATCCAGAAAGGCAGGACAGGCCATGGAGAACTGGGAGCCTTGTTATGCTGATGGGCGGGATGTAAATTGCCAACAGCCACTCGGGAGAAGTGTATGGTGTTTCCTGAAACATCTAAAAAACAAAGCAACAGAGCCTAGGGCACTTCCACTTATGGTCCTATAGCTTAGGGAAATTAAAATCAAAAAGACACAGCCACCCCAAAGGTTGGGACGGCTCTGTTTACAAGAACCTGGTTTACGGTACAAGTTCAATATCGCAGAAAGTGAAAAATGGATAAAGAAGTTGTGGTACTTACGTACAATGCAATATCACTCAGCAATGAAATCTATGTCATCAGGCCCGTAGCTGCATAATGAGTGGATTCAGGTATGATGATTCTAACTGAAATAAGTCACACAGGAAAAGAAACATCATAAGATATCACTAATACACGGAATGTAAACTTGGCTACATAGGAACTGAATTACAAAACAGAACAGGGTCTCAAATTTAGAAAACCAACTTATGCTTGCTTAAGGGGAAAGGTGAGTTGGGGTGCTGCATAAAACCAGAGATTGAAATGAGCACAGATAAAGTTCCTTAAGCCAAATATGGAATAGACAAGAGCTACTCCTTGCTCCACGAAATGGATTCAACACCCCATATTAAACACCTAAGAATGTACCTGACTAGGAAGTATCTTAAAACCTATGGATAGCTATGTCTCCGAAAGAGAATCAAGCGTGTGTGCAGGGGCATAAACGCAGCAGTGATAGGTTTGGAGAGGTTCAGTGAGCAAATGAAGACCCTTTGAAGTCATATTGCATGGTACCCATTCCACGGGTCTCAACTCTCCAGGTTTAAGGTATTCTTCCTTCAGCTAAAACATGCATTTGGAAGCCAGAGTATGATCAACCGTGTGATCGGGAGACGTGTTCCAATATGTGTCAGTTTTCGTCCCCTGGTACTCGGGTGCAACATTCCAGACGCTTTACTAACACTCTCCCGACTTGGAGAGTCAGTGCCTTTAACCTCCTGTTTGGCCCAGATTGCAATTTCTGCGGAAGATGAACAGGAATAGGGAGAACCAATGACAGACTAGCTGGAGGTGTCTGGACGGGCAAATTTAACTCTCATTTCCCACCAGGAAGAGGAATTAACCAAAGGCTCAGCGTGCCGTGCCGGAACCAGATTAGGGCCTGAAGCCATCCTGCGGTGATGTGGCCAGCTCACGAGAAAGCGAGTTGAAGAAAGGAGCTCAGGGGCACTGTAATTCACAAACCTGCAGAGTTATAAATGACAGCTATCGTCCAAAAATATACTGAAGTAAGGCTGCCAAGAGGACTTGAAAGCGGGGCAGAATTGCAGGAAACCGATCTCAGGAGGTAGACTGGAATTGCATTGAAAGCATAGGAAAAGAGGCAGAACGTCCACAATGATGCACTTGGCCAAAAAGGGCGTATGCGTTTTTTCCTGAATATATTCAGGAAAAAACACATACGCCCTTTTTGGCCAACCAAGCAAGCTTGCAAAGGAAATCTGCACTACAATGAAGTCTCACTTCCCCCCGGTCAAAAGGGCCATCTGAAAAAAGTGTAAAATCCAGAAAGGCAGGACAGGCCATGGAGAACTGGGAGCCTTGTTATGCTGATGGGCGGGATGTAAATTGCCAACAGCCACTCGGGAGAAGTGTATGGTGTTTCCTGAAACATCTAAAAAACAAAGCAACAGAGCCTAGGGCACTTCCACTTATGGTCCTATAGCTTAGGGAAATTAAAATCAAAAAGACACAGCCACCCCAAAGGTTGGGACGGCTCTGTTTACAAGAACCTGGTTTACGGTACAAGTTCAATATCGCAGAAAGTGAAAAATGGATAAAGAAGTTGTGGTACTTACGTACAATGCAATATCACTCAGCAATGAAATCTATGTCATCAGGCCCGTAGCTGCATAATGAGTGGATTCAGGTATGATGATTCTAACTGAAATAAGTCACACAGGAAAAGAAACATCATAAGATATCACTAATACACGGAATGTAAACTTGGCTACATAGGAACTGAATTACAAAACAGAACAGGGTCTCAAATTTAGAAAACCAACTTATGCTTGCTTAAGGGGAAAGGTGAGTTGGGGTGCTGCATAAAACCAGAGATTGAAATGAGCACAGATAAAGTTCCTTAAGCCAAATATGGAATAGACAAGAGCTACTCCTTGCTCCACGAAATGGATTCAACACCCCATATTAAACACCTAAGAATGTACCTGACTAGGAAGTATCTTAAAACCTATGGATTGCTATGTCTCCGAAAGAGAATCAAGCGTGTGTGCAGGGGCATAATTGCAGCAGTGATAGGATTGGAGAGGTTCAGTGAGCAAATGAAGACCCTTTGAAGTCATATTGCATGGTACCCATTCCACGGGTCTCAACTCTCCAGGTTTAAGGTATTCTTCCTTCAGCTAAAACATGCATTTGGAAGCCAGAGTATGATCAACCGTGTGATCGGGAGACGTGTTCCAATATGTGTCAGTTTTCGTCCCCTGGTACTCGGGTGCAACATTCCAGACGCTTTACTAACACTCTCCCGACTTGGAGAGTCAGTGCCTTTAACCTCCTGTTTGGCCCAGTTTGCAATTTCTGCGGAAGATGAACAGGAATAGGGAGAACCAATGACAGACTAGCTGGAGGTGTCTGGACGGGCAAATTTAACTCTCATTTCACACCAGGAAGAGGAATTAACCAAAGGCTCAGCGAGCCGTGCCGGAACCAGATGAGGGCCTGAAGCCATCCTGCGGTGTTGCGGCCAGCTCACGAGAAAGCGACTTGAAGAAAGGAGCTCAGGGGCACTGTAATTCACAAACCTGCAGAGTTATAAATGACAGCTATCGTCCAAAAATATACTGAAGTAAGGCTGCCAAGAGGACTTGAAAGCGGGGCAGAATTGCAGGAAACCGATCTCAGGAGGTAGCCTGGAATTGCATTTAAAGCATAGGAAAAGAGGCAGAACGTCCACAATGATGCACTTGGCCAAAAAGGGAGTATGCGTTTTTTCCTGAATATATTCAGGAAAAAACACATACGCCCTTTTTGGCCAACCAAGCAAGCTTGCAAAGGAAATCTGCACTACAATGAAGTCTCACTTCCCCCCGGTCAAAAGGGCCATCTGAAAAATGTGTAAAATCCAGAAAGGCAGGACAGGCCATGGAGAACTGGGAGCCTTGTTATGCTGATGGGCGGGATGTAAATTGCCAACAGCCACTCGGGAGAAGTGTATGGTGTTTCCTGAAACATCTAAAAAACAAAGCAACAGAGCCTAGGGCACTTCCACTTATGGTCCTATAGCTTAGGGAAATTAAAATCAAAAAGACACAGCCACCCCAAAGGTTGGGACGGCTCTGTTTACAAGAACCTGGTTTACGGTACAAGTTCAATATCGCAGAAAGTGAAAAATGGATAAAGAAGTTGTGGTACTTACGTACAATGCAATATCACTCAGCAATGAAATCTATGTCATCAGGCCCGTAGCTGCATAATGAGTGGATTCAGGTATGATGATTCTAACTGAAATAAGTCACACAGGAAAAGAAACATCATAAGATATCACTAATACACGGAATGTAAACTTGGCTACATAGGAACTGAATTACAAAACAGAACAGGGTCTCAAATTTAGAAAACCAACTTATGCTTGCTTAAGGGGAAAGGTGAGTTGGGGTGCTGCATAAAACCAGAGATTGAAATGAGCACAGATAAAGTTCCTTAAGCCAAATATGGAATAGACAAGAGCTACTCCTTGCTCCACGAAATGGATTCAACACCCCATATTAAACACCTAAGAATGTACCTGACTAGGAAGTATCTTAAAACCTATGGATAGCTATGTCTCCGAAAGAGAATCAAGCGTGTGTGCAGGGGCATAAACGCAGCAGTGATAGGTTTGGAGAGGTTCAGTGAGCAAATGAAGACCCTTTGAAGTCATATTGCATGGTACCCATTCCACGGGTCTCAACTCTCCAGGTTTAAGGTATTCTTCCTTCAGCTAAAACATGCATTTGGAAGCCAGAGTATGATCAACCGTGTGATCGGGAGACGTGTTCCAATATGTGTCAGTTTTCGTCCCCTGGTACTCGGGTGCAACATTCCAGACGCTTTACTAACACTCTCCCGACTTGGAGAGTCAGTGCCTTTAACCTCCTGTTTGGCCCAGATTGCAATTTCTGCGGAAGATGAACAGGAATAGGGAGAACCAATGACAGACTAGCTGGAGGTGTCTGGACGGGCAAATTTAACTCTCATTTCACACCAGGAAGAGGAATTAACCAAAGGCTCAGCGTGCCGTGCCGGAACCAGATTAGGGCCTGAAGCCATCCTGCGGTGATGTGGCCAGCTCACGAGAAAGCGAGTTGAAGAAAGGAGCTCAGGGGCACTGTAATTCACAAACCTGCAGAGTTATAAATGACAGCTATCGTCCAAAAATATACTGAAGTAAGGCTGCCAAGAGGACTTGAAAGCGGGGCAGAATTGCAGGAAACCGATCTCAGGAGGTAGCCTGGAATTGCATTGAAAGCATAGGAAAAGAGGCAGAACGTCCACAATGATGCACTTGGCCAAAAAGGGCGTATGCGTTTTTTCCTGAATATATTCAGGAAAAAACACATACGCCCTTTTTGGCCAACCAAGCAAGCTTGCAAAGGAAATCTGCACTACAATGAAGTCTCACTTCCCCCCGGTCAAAAGGGCCATCTGAAAAAAGTGTAAAATCCAGAAAGGCAGGACAGGCCATGGAGAACTGGGAGCCTTGTTATGCTGATGGGCGGGATGTAAATTGCCAACAGCCACTCGGGAGAAGTGTATGGTGTTTCCTGAAACATCTAAAAAACAAAGCAACAGAGCCTAGGGCACTTCCACTTATGGTCCTATAGCTTAGGGAAATTAAAATCAAAAAGACACAGCCACCCCAAAGGTTGGGACGGCTCTGTTTACAAGAACCTGGTTTACGGTACAAGTTCAATATCGCAGAAAGTGAAAAATGGATAAAGAAGTTGTGGTACTTACGTACAATGCAATATCACTCAGCAATGAAATCTATGTCATCAGGCCCGTAGCTGCATAATGAGTGGATTCAGGTATGATGATTCTAACTGAAATAAGTCACACAGGAAAAGAAACATCATAAGATATCACTAATACACGGAATGTAAACTTGGCTACATAGGAACTGAATTACAAAACAGAACAGGGTCTCAAATTTAGAAAACCAACTTATGCTTGCTTAAGGGGAAAGGTGAGTTGGGGTGCTGCATAAAACCAGAGATTGAAATGAGCACAGATAAAGTTCCTTAAGCCAAATATGGAATAGACAAGAGCTACTCCTTGCTCCACGAAATGGATTCAACACCCCATATTAAACACCTAAGAATGTACCTGACTAGGAAGTATCTTAAAACCTATGGATAGCTATGTCTCCGAAAGAGAATCAAGCGTGTGTGCAGGGGCATAAACGCAGCAGTGATAGGTTTGGAGAGGTTCAGTGAGCAAATGAAGACCCTTTGAAGTCATATTGCATGGTACCCATTCCACGGGTCTCAACTCTCCAGGTTTAAGGTATTCTTCCTTCAGCTAAAACATGCATTTGGAAGCCAGAGTATGATCAACCGTGTGATCGGGAGACGTGTTCCAATATGTGTCAGTTTTCGTCCCCTGGTACTCGGGTGCAACATTCCAGACGCTTTACTAACACTCTCCCGACTTGGAGAGTCAGTGCCTTTAACCTCCTGTTTGGCCCAGATTGCAATTTCTGCGGAAGATGAACAGGAATAGGGAGAACCAATGACAGACTAGCTGGAGGTGTCTGGACGGGCAAATTTAACTCTCATTTCACACCAGGAAGAGGAATTAACCAAAGGCTCAGCGTGCCGTGCTGGAACCAGATTAGGGCCTGAAGCCATCCTGCGGTGTTGCGGCCAGCTCACGAGAAAGCGAGTTGAAGAAAGGAGCTCAGGGGCACTGTAATTCACAAACCTGCAGAGTTATAAATGACAGCTATCGTCCAAAAATATACTGAAGTAAGGCTGCCAAGAGGACTTGAAAGCGGGGCAGAATTGCAGGAAACCGATCTCAGGAGGTAGCCTGGAATTGCATTTAAAGCATAGGAAAAGAGGCAGAACGTCCACAATGATGCACTTGGCCAAAAAGGGAGTATGCGTTTTTTCCTGAATATATTCAGGAAAAAACACATACGCCCTTTTTGGCCAACCAAGCAAGCTTGCAAAGGAAATCTGCACTACAATGAAGTCTCACTTCCCCCCGGTCAAAAGGGCCATCTGAAAAATGTGTAAAATCCAGAAAGGCAGGACAGGCCATGGAGAACTGGGAGCCTTGTTATGCTGATGGGCGGGATGTAAATTGCCAACAGCCACTCGGGAGAAGTGTATGGTGTTTCCTGAAACATCTAAAAAACAAAGCAACAGAGCCTAGGGCACTTCCACTTATGGTCCTATAGCTTAGGGAAATTAAAATCAAAAAGACACAGCCACCCCAAAGGTTGGGACGGCTCTGTTTACAAGAACCTGGTTTACGGTACAAGTTCAATATCGCAGAAAGTGAAAAATGGATAAAGAAGTTGTGGTACTTACGTACAATGCAATATCACTCAGCAATGAAATCTATGTCATCAGGCCCGTAGCTGCATAATGAGTGGATTCAGGTATGATGATTCTAACTGAAATAAGTCACACAGGAAAAGAAACATCATAAGATATCACTAATACACGGAATGTAAACTTGGCTACATAGGAACTGAATTACAAAACAGAACAGGGTCTCAAATTTAGAAAACCAACTTATGCTTGCTTAAGGGGAAAGGTGAGTTGGGGTGCTGCATAAAACCAGAGATTGAAATGAGCACAGATAAAGTTCCTTAAGCCAAATATGGAATAGACAAGAGCTACTCCTTGCTCCACGAAATGGATTCAACACCCCATATTAAACACCTAAGAATGTACCTGACTAGGAAGTATCTTAAAACCTATGGATAGCTATGTCTCCGAAAGAGAATCAAGCGTGTGTGCAGGGGCATAAACGCAGCAGTGATAGGTTTGGAGAGGTTCAGTGAGCAAATGAAGACCCTTTGAAGTCATATTGCATGGTACCCATTCCACGGGTCTCAACTCTCCAGGTTTAAGGTATTCTTCCTTCAGCTAAAACATGCATTTGGAAGCCAGAGTATGATCAACCGTGTGATCGGGAGACGTGTTCCAATATGTGTCAGTTTTCGTCCCCTGGTACTCGGGTGCAACATTCCAGACGCTTTACTAACACTCTCCCGACTTGGAGAGTCAGTGCCTTTAACCTCCTGTTTGGCCCAGATTGCAATTTCTGCGGAAGATGAACAGGAATAGGGAGAACCAATGACAGACTAGCTGGAGGTGTCTGGACGGGCAAATTTAACTCTCATTTCACACCAGGAAGAGGAATTAACCAAAGGCTCAGCGTGCCGTGCTGGAACCAGATTAGGGCCTGAAGCCATCCTGCGGTGTTGCGGCCAGCTCACGAGAAAGCGAGTTGAAGAAAGGAGCTCAGGGGCACTGTAATTCACAAACCTGCAGAGTTATAAATGACAGCTATCGTCCAAAAATATACTGAAGTAAGGCTGCCAAGAGGACTTGAAAGCGGGGCAGAATTGCAGGAAACCGATCTCAGGAGGTAGCCTGGAATTGCATTTAAAGCATAGGAAAAGAGGCAGAACGTCCACAATGATGCACTTGGCCAAAAAGGGAGTATGCGTTTTTTCCTGAATATATTCAGGAAAAAACACATACGCCCTTTTTGGCCAACCAAGCAAGCTTGCAAAGGAAATCTGCACTACAATGAAGTCTCACTTCCCCCCGGTCAAAAGGGCCATCTGAAAAATGTGTAAAATCCAGAAAGGCAGGACAGGCCATGGAGAACTGGGAGCCTTGTTATGCTGATGGGCGGGATGTAAATTGCCAACAGCCACTCGGGAGAAGTGTATGGTGTTTCCTGAAACATCTAAAAAACAAAGCAACAGAGCCTAGGGCACTTCCACTTATGGTCCTATAGCTTAGGGAAATTAAAATCAAAAAGACACAGCCACCCCAAAGGTTGGGACGGCTCTGTTTACAAGAACCTGGTTTACGGTACAAGTTCAATATCGCAGAAAGTGAAAAATGGATAAAGAAGTTGTGGTACTTACGTACAATGCAATATCACTCAGCAATGAAATCTATGTCATCAGGCCCGTAGCTGCATAATGAGTGGATTCAGGTATGATGATTCTAACTGAAATAAGTCACACAGGAAAAGAAACATCATAAGATATCACTAATACACGGAATGTAAACTTGGCTACATAGGAACTGAATTACAAAACAGAACAGGGTCTCAAATTTAGAAAACCAACTTATGCTTGCTTAAGGGGAAAGGTGAGTTGGGGTGCTGCATAAAACCAGAGATTGAAATGAGCACAGATAAAGTTCCTTAAGCCAAATATGGAATAGACAAGAGCTACTCCTTGCTCCACGAAATGGATTCAACACCCCATATTAAACACCTAAGAATGTACCTGACTAGGAAGTATCTTAAAACCTATGGATAGCTATGTCTCCGAAAGAGAATCAAGCGTGTGTGCAGGGGCATAAACGCAGCAGTGATAGGTTTGGAGAGGTTCAGTGAGCAAATGAAGACCCTTTGAAGTCATATTGCATGGTACCCATTCCACGGGTCTCAACTCTCCAGGTTTAAGGTATTCTTCCTTCAGCTAAAACATGCATTTGGAAGCCAGAGTATGATCAACCGTGTGATCGGGAGACGTGTTCCAATATGTGTCAGTTTTCGTCCCCTGGTACTCGGGTGCAACATTCCAGACGCTTTACTAACACTCTCCCGACTTGGAGAGTCAGTGCCTTTAACCTCCTGTTTGGCCCAGATTGCAATTTCTGCGGAAGATGAACAGGAATAGGGAGAACCAATGACAGACTAGCTGGAGGTGTCTGGACGGGCAAATTTAACTCTCATTTCACACCAGGAAGAGGAATTAACCAAAGGCTCAGCGTGCCGTGCCGGAACCAGATTAGGGCCTGAAGCCATCCTGCGGTGATGTGGCCAGCTCACGAGAAAGCGAGTTGAAGAAAGGAGCTCAGGGGCACTGTAATTCACAAACCTGCAGAGTTATAAATGACAGCTATCGTCCAAAAATATACTGAAGTAAGGCTGCCAAGAGGACTTGAAAGCGGGGCAGAATTGCAGGAAACCGATCTCAGGAGGTAGACTGGAATTGCATTGAAAGCATAGGAAAAGAGGCAGAACGTCCACAATGATGCACTTGGCCAAAAAGGGCGTATGCGTTTTTTCCTGAATATATTCAGGAAAAAACACATACGCCCTTTTTGGCCAACCAAGCAAGCTTGCAAAGGAAATCTGCACTACAATGAAGTCTCACTTCCCCCCGGTCAAAAGGGCCATCTGAAAAAAGTGTAAAATCCAGAAAGGCAGGACAGGCCATGGAGAACTGGGAGCCTTGTTATGCTGATGGGCGGGATGTAAATTGCCAACAGCCACTCGGGAGAAGTGTATGGTGTTTCCTGAAACATCTAAAAAACAAAGCAACAGAGCCTAGGGCACTTCCACTTATGGTCCTATAGCTTAGGGAAATTAAAATCAAAAAGACACAGCCACCCCAAAGGTTGGGACGGCTCTGTTTACAAGAACCTGGTTTACGGTACAAGTTCAATATCGCAGAAAGTGAAAAATGGAAAAAGAAGTAGTGGTACTTATGTACAATGCAATATCACTCAGCAATGAAATCTATGTCATCAGGCCCGTAGCAGCATAATGAGTGGATTCAGGTATGATGATTCTAACTGAAATAAGTCACACAGGAAAAGAAACATCATAAGATATCACTAATACACGGAATGTAAACTTGGCTACATAGGAACTGAATTACAAAACAGAACAGGGTCTCAAATTTAGAAAACCAACTTATGCTTGCTTAAGGGGAAAGGTGAGTTGGGGTGCTGCATAAAACCAGAGATTGAAATGAGCACAGATAAAGTTCCTTAAGCCAAATATGGAATAGACAAGAGCTACTCCTTGCTCCACGAAATGGATTCAACACCCCATATTAAACACCTAAGAATGTACCTGACTAGGAAGTATCTTAAAACCTATGGATTGCTATGTCTCCGAAAGAGAATCAAGCGTGTGTGCAGGGGCATAATTGCAGCAGTGATAGGATTGGAGAGGTTCAGTGAGCAAATGAAGACCCTTTGAAGTCATATTGCATGGTACCCATTCCACGGGTCTCAACTCTCCAGGTTTAAGGTATTCTTCCTTCAGCTAAAACATGCATTTGGAAGCCAGAGTATGATCAACCGTGTGATCGGGAGACGTGTTCCAATATGTGTCAGTTTTCGTCCCCTGGTACTCGGGTGCAACATTCCAGACGCTTTACTAACACTCTCCCGACTTGGAGAGTCAGTGCCTTTAACCTCCTGTTTGGCCCAGTTTGCAATTTCTGCGGAAGATGAACAGGAATAGGGAGAACCAATGACAGACTAGATGGAGGTGTCTGGATGGGCAAATTTAACTCTCATTTCACACCAGGAAGAGGAATTAACCAAAGGCTCAGCGTGCCGTGCCGGAACCAGATGAGGGCCTGAAGCCATCCTGCGGTGTTGCGGCCAGCTCACGAGAAAGCGACTTGAAGAAAGGAGCTCAGGGGCACTGTAATTCACAAACCTGCAGAGTTATAAATGACAGCTATCGTCCAAAAATATACTGAAGTAAGGCTGCCAAGAGGACTTGAAAGCGGGGCAGAATTGCAGGAAACCGATCTCAGGAGGTAGCCTGGAATTGCATTTAAAGCATAGGAAAAGAGGCAGAACGTCCACAATGATGCACTTGGCCAAAAAGGGAGTATGCGTTTTTTCCTGAATATATTCAGGAAAAAACACATACGCCCTTTTTGGCCAACCAAGCAAGCTTGCAAAGGAAATCTGCACTACAATGAAGTCTCACTTCCCCCCGGTCAAAAGGGCCATCTGAAAAAAGTGTAAAATCCAGAAAGGCAGGACAGGCCATGGAGAACTGGGAGCCTTGTTATGCTGATGGGCGGGATGTAAATTGCCAACAGCCACTCGGGAGAAGTGTATGGTGTTTCCTGAAACATCTAAAAAACAAAGCAACAGAGCCTAGGGCACTTCCACTTATGGTCCTATAGCTTAGGGAAATTAAAATCAAAAAGACACAGCCACCCCAAAGGTTGGGACGGCTCTGTTTACAAGAACCTGGTTTACGGTACAAGTTCAATATCGCAGAAAGTGAAAAATGGATAAAGAAGTTGTGGTACTTACGTACAATGCAATATCACTCAGCAATGAAATCTATGTCATCAGGCCCGTAGCTGCATAATGAGTGGATTCAGGTATGATGATTCTAACTGAAATAAGTCACACAGGAAAAGAAACATCATAAGATATCACTAATACACGGAATGTAAACTTGGCTACATAGGAACTGAATTACAAAACAGAACAGGGTCTCAAATTTAGAAAACCAACTTATGCTTGCTTAAGGGGAAAGGTGAGTTGGGGTGCTGCATAAAACCAGAGATTGAAATGAGCACAGATAAAGTTCCTTAAGCCAAATATGGAATAGACAAGAGCTACTCCTTGCTCCACGAAATGGATTCAACACCCCATATTAAACACCTAAGAATGTACCTGACTAGGAAGTATCTTAAAACCTATGGATAGCTATGTCTCCGAAAGAGAATCAAGCGTGTGTGCAGGGGCATAAACGCAGCAGTGATAGGTTTGGAGAGGTTCAGTGAGCAAATGAAGACCCTTTGAAGTCATATTGCATGGTACCCATTCCACGGGTCTCAACTCTCCAGGTTTAAGGTATTCTTCCTTCAGCTAAAACATGCATTTGGAAGCCAGAGTATGATCAACCGTGTGATCGGGAGACGTGTTCCAATATGTGTCAGTTTTCGTCCCCTGGTACTCGGGTGCAACATTCCAGACGCTTTACTAACACTCTCCCGACTTGGAGAGTCAGTGCCTTTAACCTCCTGTTTGGCCCAGATTGCAATTTCTGCGGAAGATGAACAGGAATAGGGAGAACCAATGACAGACTAGCTGGAGGTGTCTGGACGGGCAAATTTAACTCTCATTTCCCACCAGGAAGAGGAATTAACCAAAGGCTCAGCGTGCCGTGCCGGAACCAGATTAGGGCCTGAAGCCATCCTGCGGTGATGTGGCCAGCTCACGAGAAAGCGAGTTGAAGAAAGGAGCTCAGGGGCACTGTAATTCACAAACCTGCAGAGTTATAAATGACAGCTATCGTCCAAAAATATACTGAAGTAAGGCTGCCAAGAGGACTTGAAAGCGGGGCAGAATTGCAGGAAACCGATTTCAGGAGGTAGACTGGAATTGCATTGAAAGCATAGGAAAAGAGGCAGAACGTCCACAATGATGCACTTGGCCAAAAAGGGCGTATGCGTTTTTTCCTGAATATATTCAGGAAAAAACACATACGCCCTTTTTGGCCAACCAAGCAAGCTTGCAAAGGAAATCTGCACTACAATGAAGTCTCACTTCCCCACGGTCAAAAGGGCCATCTGAAAAAAGTGTAAAATCCAGAAAGGCAGGACAGGCCATGGAGAACTAGGAGCTTTGTTATGCTGATGGGCGGGATGTAAATTGCCAACAGCCACTCGGGAGAAGTGTATGGTGTTTCCTGAAACATCTAAAAAACAAAGCAACAGAGCCTAGGGCACTTCCACTTATGGTCCTATAGCTTAGGGAAATTAAAATCAAAAAGACACAGCCACCCCAAAGGTTGGGACGGCTCTGTTTACAAGAACCTGGTTTACGGTACAAGTTCAATATCGCAGAAAGTGAAAAATGGATAAAGAAGTTGTGGTACTTACGTACAATGCAATATCACTCAGCAATGAAATCTATGTCATCAGGCCCGTAGCAGCATAATGAGTGGATTCAGGTATGATGATTCTAACTGAAATAAGTCAAACAGAAAAAGAAACATCATAAGATATCACTAATACACGGAATGTAAACTTGGCTACACAGGAACTGAATTACAAAACAGAACAGGGTCTCAAATTTAGAAACCCAACTTATGCTTGCTTAAGGGGAAAGGTGAGTTGGGGTGCTGCATAAAACCAGAGATTGAAATGAGCACAGATAAAGTTCCTTAAGCCAAATATGGAATAGACAAGAGCTACTCCTTGCTCAACGAAATGGATTCAACACCCCATATTACACACCTAAGAATATACCTGACTAGGAAGTATCTTAAAACCTATGGATTGCTATGTCTCCGAAAGAGAATCAAGCGTGTGTGCAGGGGCATAAACGCAGCAGTGATAGGATTGGAGAGGTTCAGTGAGCAAATGAAGACCCTTTGAAGTCATATTGCATGGTACCCATTCCACGGGTCTCAACTCTCCAGGTTTAAGGTATTCTTCCTTCAGCTAAAACATGCATGTGGAACCCAGAGTATGATCAACCGTGTGATCGGGAGACGTGTTCCAATATGTGTCAGTTTTCGTCCCCTGGTACTCGGGTGCAGCATTCCAGATGCTTTACTAACACACTCCCGACTTGGAGAGTCAGTGCCTTTAACCTCCTGTTTGGCCCAGTTTGCAATTTCTGCGGAAGATGAACAGGAATAGGGAGAACCAATGACAGACTAGCTGGAGGTGTTTGGACGGGCAAATTTAACTCTCATTTCCCACCAGGAAGAGGAATTAACCAAAGGCTCAGCGTGCCGTGCCGGAACCAGATTAGGGCCTGAAGCCATCCTGCGGTGTTGCGGCCAGCTCATGAGAAAGCGAGTTGAAGAAAGGAGCTCAGGGGCACTGTAATTCACAAACCTGCAGAGTTATAAATGACAGCTATCGTCCAAAAATATACTGAAGTAAGGCTGCCAAGAGGACTTGAAAGCGGGGCAGAATTGCAGGAAACCGATTTCAGGAAGTAGACTGGAATTGCATTTAAAGCATAGGAAAAGAGGCAGAACGTCCACAATGATGCACTTGGCCAAAAAGGGCGTATGCGTTTTTTCCTGAATATATTCAGGAAAAAACGCATACGCCCTTTTTGGCCAACCAAGCAAGCTTGCAAAGGAAATCTGCACTACAATGAAGTCTCACATCCCCCCGGTCAAAAGGGCCATCTGAAAAAAGTGTAAAATCCAGAAAGGCAGGACAGGCCATGGAGAACTGGGAGCCTGGTTATGCTGATGGGCGTGATGTCAATTGCCAACAGCCACTCGGGAGAAGTGTATGGTGTTTCCTGAAACATCTAAAAAACAAAGCAACAGAGCCTAGGGCACTTCCACTTATGGTCCTATAGCTTAGGGAAATTAAAATCAAAAAGACACAGCCACCCCAAAGGTTGGGACGGCTCTGTTTACAAGAACCTGGTTTACGGTACAAGTTCAATATCGCAGAAAGTGAAAAATGGATAAAGAAGTTGTGGTACTTACGTACAATGCAATATCACTCAGCAATGAAATCTATGTCATCAGGCCCGTAGCAGCATAATGAGTGGATTCAGGTATGATGATTCTAACTGAAATAAGTCACACAGGAAAAGAAACATCATAAGATATCACTAATACACGGAATGTAAACTTGGCTACATAGGAACTGAATTACAAAACAGAACAGGGTCTCAAATTTAGAAAACCAACTTATGCTTGCTTAAGGGGAAAGGTGAGTTGGGGTGCTGCATAAAACTAGAGATTGAAATGAGCACAGATAAAGTTCCTTAAGCCAAATATGGAATAGACAAGAGCTACTCCTTGCTCAACGAAATGGATTCAACACCCCATATTAAACACCTAAGAATGTACCTGACTAGGAAGTATCTTAAAACCTATGGATTGCTATGTCTCTGAAAGAGAATCAAGCGTGTGTGCAGGGGCATAATCGCAGCAGTGATAGGATTGGAGAGGTTCAGTGAGCAAATGAAGACCCTTTGAAGTCATATTGCATGGTACCCATTCCACGGGTCTCAACTCTCCAGGTTTAAGGTATTCTTCCTTCAGCTAAAACATGCATTTGGAAGCCAGAGTATGATCAACCGTGTGATCGGGAGACGTGTTCCAATATGTGTCAGTTTTCGTCCCCTGGTACTCGGGTGCAACATTCCAGACGCTTTACTAACACTCTCCCGACTTGGAGAGTCAGTGCCTTTAACCTCCTGTTTGGCCCAGTTTGCAATTTCTGCGGAAGATGAACAGGAATAGGGAGAACCAATGACAGACTAGCTGGAGGTGTCTGGACGGGCAAATTTAACTCTCATTTCACACCAGGAAGAGGAATTAACCAAAGGCTCAGCGAGCCGTGCCGGAACCAGATGAGGGCCTGAAGCCATCCTGCGGTGTTGCGGCCAGCTCACGAGAAAGCGACTTGAAGAAAGGAGCTCAGGGGCACTGTAATTCACAAACCTGCAGAGTTATAAATGACAGCTATCGTCCAAAAATATACTGAAGTAAGGCTGCCAAGAGGACTTGAAAGCGGGGCAGAATTGCAGGAAACCGATCTCAGGAGGTAGCCTGGAATTGCATTTAAAGCATAGGAAAAGAGGCAGAACGTCCACAATGATGCACTTGGCCAAAAAGGGAGTATGCGTTTTTTCCTGAATATATTCAGGAAAAAACACATACGCCCTTTTTGGCCAACCAAGCAAGCTTGCAAAGGAAATCTGCACTACAATGAAGTCTCACTTCCCCCCGGTCAAAAGGGCCATCTGAAAAATGTGTAAAATCCAGAAAGGCAGGACAGGCCATGGAGAACTGGGAGCCTTGTTATGCTGATGGGCGGGATGTAAATTGCCAACAGCCACTCGGGAGAAGTGTATGGTGTTTCCTGAAACATCTAAAAAACAAAGCAACAGAGCCTAGGGCACTTCCACTTATGGTCCTATAGCTTAGGGAAATTAAAATCAAAAAGACACAGCCACCCCAAAGGTTGGGACGGCTCTGTTTACAAGAACCTGGTTTACGGTACAAGTTCAATATCGCAGAAAGTGAAAAATGGATAAAGAAGTTGTGGTACTTACGTACAATGCAATATCACTCAGCAATGAAATCTATGTCATCAGGCCCGTAGCTGCATAATGAGTGGATTCAGGTATGATGATTCTAACTGAAATAAGTCACACAGGAAAAGAAACATCATAAGATATCACTAATACACGGAATGTAAACTTGGCTACATAGGAACTGAATTACAAAACAGAACAGGGTCTCAAATTTAGAAAACCAACTTATGCTTGCTTAAGGGGAAAGGTGAGTTGGGGTGCTGCATAAAACCAGAGATTGAAATGAGCACAGATAAAGTTCCTTAAGCCAAATATGGAATAGACAAGAGCTACTCCTTGCTCCACGAAATGGATTCAACACCCCATATTAAACACCTAAGAATGTACCTGACTAGGAAGTATCTTAAAACCTATGGATAGCTATGTCTCCGAAAGAGAATCAAGCGTGTGTGCAGGGGCATAAACGCAGCAGTGATAGGTTTGGAGAGGTTCAGTGAGCAAATGAAGACCCTTTGAAGTCATATTGCATGGTACCCATTCCACGGGTCTCAACTCTCCAGGTTTAAGGTATTCTTCCTTCAGCTAAAACATGCATTTGGAAGCCAGAGTATGATCAACCGTGTGATCGGGAGACGTGTTCCAATATGTGTCAGTTTTCGTCCCCTGGTACTCGGGTGCAACATTCCAGACGCTTTACTAACACTCTCCCGACTTGGAGAGTCAGTGCCTTTAACCTCCTGTTTGGCCCAGATTGCAATTTCTGCGGAAGATGAACAGGAATAGGGAGAACCAATGACAGACTAGCTGGAGGTGTCTGGACGGGCAAATTTAACTCTCATTTCACACCAGGAAGAGGAATTAACCAAAGGCTCAGCGTGCCGTGCCGGAACCAGATTAGGGCCTGAAGCCATCCTGCGGTGATGTGGCCAGCTCACGAGAAAGCGAGTTGAAGAAAGGAGCTCAGGGGCACTGTAATTCACAAACCTGCAGAGTTATAAATGACAGCTATCGTCCAAAAATATACTGAAGTAAGGCTGCCAAGAGGACTTGAAAGCGGGGCAGAATTGCAGGAAACCGATCTCAGGAGGTAGACTGGAATTGCATTGAAAGCATAGGAAAAGAGGCAGAACGTCCACAATGATGCACTTGGCCAAAAAGGGCGTATGCGTTTTTTCCTGAATATATTCAGGAAAAAACACATACGCCCTTTTTGGCCAACCAAGCAAGCTTGCAAAGGAAATCTGCACTACAATGAAGTCTCACTTCCCCCCGGTCAAAAGGGCCATCTGAAAAATGTGTAAAATCCAGAAAGGCAGGACAGGCCATGGAGAACTGGGAGCCTTGTTATGCTGATGGGCGGGATGTAAATTGCCAACAGCCACTCGGGAGAAGTGTATGGTGTTTCCTGAAACATCTAAAAAACAAAGCAACAGAGCCTAGGGCACTTCCACTTATGGTCCTATAGCTTAGGGAAATTAAAATCAAAAAGACACAGCCACCCCAAAGGTTGGGACGGCTCTGTTTACAAGAACCTGGTTTACGGTACAAGTTCAATATCGCAGAAAGTGAAAAATGGAAAAAGAAGTAGTGGTACTTATGTACAATGCAATATCACTCAGCAATGAAATCTATGTCATCAGGCCCGTAGCAGCATAATGAGTGGATTCAGGTATGATGATTCTAACTGAAATAAGTCACACAGGAAAAGAAACATCATAAGATATCACTAATACACGGAATGTAAACTTGGCTACATAGGAACTGAATTACAAAACAGAACAGGGTCTCAAATTTAGAAAACCAACTTATGCTTGCTTAAGGGGAAAGGTGAGTTGGGGTGCTGCATAAAACCAGAGATTGAAATGAGCACAGATAAAGTTCCTTAAGCCAAATATGGAATAGACAAGAGCTACTCCTTGCTCCACGAAATGGATTCAACACCCCATATTAAACACCTAAGAATGTACCTGACTAGGAAGTATCTTAAAACCTATGGATTGCTATGTCTCCGAAAGAGAATCAAGCGTGTGTGCAGGGGCATAATTGCAGCAGTGATAGGATTGGAGAGGTTCAGTGAGCAAATGAAGACCC
Organism: Lagenorhynchus albirostris; assembly: GCF_949774975.1. NCBI lineage: Eukaryota > Metazoa > Chordata > Mammalia > Artiodactyla > Delphinidae > Lagenorhynchus > Lagenorhynchus albirostris. Next base: position 19,704 of record NW_026783591.1, on the reverse strand, counting down.
TTTGAAGTCATATTGCATGGTACCCATTCCACGGGTCTCAACTCTCCAGGTTTAAGGTATTCTTCCTTCAGCTAAAACATGCATTTGGAAGCCAGAGTATGATCAACCGTGTGATCGGGAGACGTGTTCCAATATGTGTCAGTTTTCGTCCCCTGGTACTCGGGTGCAACATTCCAGACGCTTTACTAACACTCTCCCGACTTGGAGAGTCAGTGCCTTTAACCTCCTGTTTGGCCCAGTTTGCAATTTCTGCGGAAGATGAACAGGAATAGGGAGAACCAATGACAGACTAGATGGAGGTGTCTGGATGGGCAAATTTAACTCTCATTTCACACCAGGAAGAGGAATTAACCAAAGGCTCAGCGTGCCGTGCCGGAACCAGATGAGGGCCTGAAGCCATCCTGCGGTGTTGCGGCCAGCTCACGAGAAAGCGACTTGAAGAAAGGAGCTCAGGGGCACTGTAATTCACAAACCTGCAGAGTTATAAATGACAGCTATCGTCCAAAAATATACTGAAGTAAGGCTGCCAAGAGGACTTGAAAGCGGGGCAGAATTGCAGGAAACCGATCTCAGGAGGTAGCCTGGAATTGCATTTAAAGCATAGGAAAAGAGGCAGAACGTCCACAATGATGCACTTGGCCAAAAAGGGAGTATGCGTTTTTTCCTGAATATATTCAGGAAAAAACACATACGCCCTTTTTGGCCAACCAAGCAAGCTTGCAAAGGAAATCTGCACTACAATGAAGTCTCACTTCCCCCCGGTCAAAAGGGCCATCTGAAAAAAGTGTAAAATCCAGAAAGGCAGGACAGGCCATGGAGAACTGGGAGCCTTGTTATGCTGATGGGCGGGATGTAAATTGCCAACAGCCACTCGGGAGAAGTGTATGGTGTTTCCTGAAACATCTAAAAAACAAAGCAACAGAGCCTAGGGCACTTCCACTTATGGTCCTATAGCTTAGGGAAATTAAAATCAAAAAGACACAGCCACCCCAAAGGTTGGGACGGCTCTGTTTACAAGAACCTGGTTTACGGTACAAGTTCAATATCGCAGAAAGTGAAAAATGGATAAAGAAGTTGTGGTACTTACGTACAATGCAATATCACTCAGCAATGAAATCTATGTCATCAGGCCCGTAGCTGCATAATGAGTGGATTCAGGTATGATGATTCTAACTGAAATAAGTCACACAGGAAAAGAAACATCATAAGATATCACTAATACACGGAATGTAAACTTGGCTACATAGGAACTGAATTACAAAACAGAACAGGGTCTCAAATTTAGAAAACCAACTTATGCTTGCTTAAGGGGAAAGGTGAGTTGGGGTGCTGCATAAAACCAGAGATTGAAATGAGCACAGATAAAGTTCCTTAAGCCAAATATGGAATAGACAAGAGCTACTCCTTGCTCCACGAAATGGATTCAACACCCCATATTAAACACCTAAGAATGTACCTGACTAGGAAGTATCTTAAAACCTATGGATAGCTATGTCTCCGAAAGAGAATCAAGCGTGTGTGCAGGGGCATAAACGCAGCAGTGATAGGTTTGGAGAGGTTCAGTGAGCAAATGAAGACCCTTTGAAGTCATATTGCATGGTACCCATTCCACGGGTCTCAACTCTCCAGGTTTAAGGTATTCTTCCTTCAGCTAAAACATGCATTTGGAAGCCAGAGTATGATCAACCGTGTGATCGGGAGACGTGTTCCAATATGTGTCAGTTTTCGTCCCCTGGTACTCGGGTGCAACATTCCAGACGCTTTACTAACACTCTCCCGACTTGGAGAGTCAGTGCCTTTAACCTCCTGTTTGGCCCAGATTGCAATTTCTGCGGAAGATGAACAGGAATAGGGAGAACCAATGACAGACTAGCTGGAGGTGTCTGGACGGGCAAATTTAACTCTCATTTCCCACCAGGAAGAGGAATTAACCAAAGGCTCAGCGTGCCGTGCCGGAACCAGATTAGGGCCTGAAGCCATCCTGCGGTGATGTGGCCAGCTCACGAGAAAGCGAGTTGAAGAAAGGAGCTCAGGGGCACTGTAATTCACAAACCTGCAGAGTTATAAATGACAGCTATCGTCCAAAAATATACTGAAGTAAGGCTGCCAAGAGGACTTGAAAGCGGGGCAGAATTGCAGGAAACCGATTTCAGGAGGTAGACTGGAATTGCATTGAAAGCATAGGAAAAGAGGCAGAACGTCCACAATGATGCACTTGGCCAAAAAGGGCGTATGCGTTTTTTCCTGAATATATTCAGGAAAAAACACATACGCCCTTTTTGGCCAACCAAGCAAGCTTGCAAAGGAAATCTGCACTACAATGAAGTCTCACTTCCCCACGGTCAAAAGGGCCATCTGAAAAAAGTGTAAAATCCAGAAAGGCAGGACAGGCCATGGAGAACTAGGAGCTTTGTTATGCTGATGGGCGGGATGTAAATTGCCAACAGCCACTCGGGAGAAGTGTATGGTGTTTCCTGAAACATCTAAAAAACAAAGCAACAGAGCCTAGGGCACTTCCACTTATGGTCCTATAGCTTAGGGAAATTAAAATCAAAAAGACACAGCCACCCCAAAGGTTGGGACGGCTCTGTTTACAAGAACCTGGTTTACGGTACAAGTTCAATATCGCAGAAAGTGAAAAATGGATAAAGAAGTTGTGGTACTTACGTACAATGCAATATCACTCAGCAATGAAATCTATGTCATCAGGCCCGTAGCAGCATAATGAGTGGATTCAGGTATGATGATTCTAACTGAAATAAGTCAAACAGAAAAAGAAACATCATAAGATATCACTAATACACGGAATGTAAACTTGGCTACACAGGAACTGAGTTACAAAACAGAACAGGGTCTCAAATTTAGAAACCCAACTTATGCTTGCTTAAGGGGAAAGGTGAGTTGGGGTGCTGCATAAAACCAGAGATTGAAATGAGCACAGATAAAGTTCCTTAAGCCAAATATGGAATAGACAAGAGCTACTCCTTGCTCAACGAAATGGATTCAACACCCCATATTACACACCTAAGAATATACCTGACTAGGAAGTATCTTAAAACCTATGGATTGCTATGTCTCCGAAAGAGAATCAAGCGTGTGTGCAGGGGCATAAACGCAGCAGTGATAGGATTGGAGAGGTTCAGTGAGCAAATGAAGACCCTTTGAAGTCATATTGCATGGTACCCATTCCACGGGTCTCAACTCTCCAGGTTTAAGGTATTCTTCCTTCAGCTAAAACATGCATGTGGAACCCAGAGTATGATCAACCGTGTGATCGGGAGACGTGTTCCAATATGTGTCAGTTTTCGTCCCCTGGTACTCGGGTGCAACATTCCAGATGCTTTACTAACACACTCCCGACTTGGAGAGTCAGTGCCTTTAACCTCCTGTTTGGCCCAGTTTGCAATTTCTGCGGAAGATGAACAGGAATAGGGAGAACCAATGACAGACTAGCTGGAGGTGTTTGGACGGGCAAATTTAACTCTCATTTCCCACCAGGAAGAGGAATTAACCAAAGGCTCAGCGTGCCGTGCCGGAACCAGATTAGGGCCTGAAGCCATCCTGCGGTGTTGCGGCCAGCTCATGAGAAAGCGAGTTGAAGAAAGGAGCTCAGGGGCACTGTAATTCACAAACCTGCAGAGTTATAAATGACAGCTATCGTCCAAAAATATACTGAAGTAAGGCTGCCAAGAGGACTTGAAAGCGGGGCAGAATTGCAGGAAACCGATTTCAGGAAGTAGACTGGAATTGCATTTAAAGCATAGGAAAAGAGGCAGAACGTCCACAATGATGCACTTGGCCAAAAAGGGCGTATGCGTTTTTTCCTGAATATATTCAGGAAAAAACGCATACGCCCTTTTTGGCCAACCAAGCAAGCTTGCAAAGGAAATCTGCACTACAATGAAGTCTCACATCCCCCCGGTCAAAAGGGCCATCTGAAAAAAGTGTAAAATCCAGAAAGGCAGGACAGGCCATGGAGAACTGGGAGCCTGGTTATGCTGATGGGCGGGATGTCAATTGCCAACAGCCACTCGGGAGAAGTGTATGGTGTTTCCTGAAACATCTAAAAAACAAAGCAACAGAGCCTAGGGCACTTCCACTTATGGTCCTATAGCTTAGGGAAATTAAAATCAAAAAGACACAGCCACCCCAAAGGTTGGGACGGCTCTGTTTACAAGAACCTGGTTTACGGTACAAGTTCAATATCGCAGAAAGTGAAAAATGGATAAAGAAGTTGTGGTACTTACGTACAATGCAATATCACTCAGCAATGAAATCTATGTCATCAGGCCCGTAGCAGCATAATGAGTGGATTCAGGTATGATGATTCTAACTGAAATAAGTCACACAGGAAAAGAAACATCATAAGATATCACTAATACACGGAATGTAAACTTGGCTACATAGGAACTGAATTACAAAACAGAACAGGGTCTCAAATTTAGAAAACCAACTTATGCTTGCTTAAGGGGAAAGGTGAGTTGGGGTGCTGCATAAAACTAGAGATTGAAATGAGCACAGATAAAGTTCCTTAAGCCAAATATGGAATAGACAAGAGCTACTCCTTGCTCAACGAAATGGATTCAACACCCCATATTAAACACCTAAGAATGTACCTGACTAGGAAGTATCTTAAAACCTATGGATTGCTATGTCTCTGAAAGAGAATCAAGCGTGTGTGCAGGGGCATAATCGCAGCAGTGATAGGATTGGAGAGGTTCAGTGAGCAAATGAAGACCCTTTGAAGTCATATTGCATGGTACCCATTCCACGGGTCTCAACTCTCCAGGTTTAAGGTATTCTTCCTTCAGCTAAAACATGCATTTGGAAGCCAGAGTATGATCAACCGTGTGATCGGGAGACGTGTTCCAATATGTGTCAGTTTTCGTCCCCTGGTACTCGGGTGCAACATTCCAGACGCTTTACTAACACTCTCCCGACTTGGAGAGTCAGTGCCTTTAACCTCCTGTTTGGCCCAGTTTGCAATTTCTGCGGAAGATGAACAGGAATAGGGAGAACCAATGACAGAGTAGCTGGAGGTGTCTGGACGGGCAAATTTAACTCTCATTTCCCACCAGGAAGAGGAATTAACCAAAGGCTCAGTGTGCCGTGCCGGAACCAGATTAAGGCCTGAAGCCATCCTGCGGTGTTGTGGCCAGCTCACGAGAAAGCGACTTGAAGAAAGGAGCTCAGGGGCACTGTAATTCACAAACCTGCAGAGTTATAAATGACAGCTATCGTCCAAAAATATACTGAAGTAAGGCTGCCAAGAGGACTTGAAAGCGGTGCAGAATTGCAGGAAACCGATTTCAGGAGGTAGACTGGAATTGCATTTAAAGCATAGGAAAAGAGGCAGAACGTCCACAATGATGCACTTGGCCAAAAAGGGCGTATGCGTTTTTTCCTGAATATATTCAGGAAAAAACGCATACGCCCTTTTTGGCCAACCAAGCAAGCTTGCAAAGGAAATCTGCACTACAATGAAGTCTCACTTCCCCCCGGTCAAAAGGGCCATCTGAAAAAAGTGTAAAATCCAGAAAGGCAGGACAGGCCATGGAGAACTGGGAGCCTTGTTATGCTGATGGGCGGGATGTCAATTGCCAACAGCCACTCTGGAGAAGTGTATGGTGTTTCCTGAAACATCTAAAAAACAAAGCAACAGAGCCTAGGGCACTTCCACTTATGGTCCTATAGCTTAGGGAAATTAAAATCAAAAAGACACAGCCACCCCAAAAGTTGGGACGGCTCTGTTTACAAGAACCTGGTTTACGGTACAAGTTCAATATCACAGAAAGTGAAAAATGGATAAAGAAGTTGTGGTACTTACGTACAATGCAATATCACTCAGCAATGAAATCTATGTCATCAGGCCCGTAGCTGCATAATGAGTGGATTCAGGTATGATGATTCTAACTGAAATAAGTCACACAGGAAAAGAAACATCATAAGATATCACTAATACACGGAATGTAAACTTGGCTACATAGGAACTGAATTACAAAACAGAACAGGGTCTCAAATTTAGAAAACCAACTTATGCTTGCTTAAGGGGAAAGGTGAGTTGGGGTGCTGCATAAAACCAGAGATTGAAATGAGCACAGATAAAGTTCCTTAAGCCAAATATGGAATAGACAAGAGCTACTCCTTGCTCCACGAAATGGATTCAACACCCCATATTAAACACCTAAGAATGTACCTGACTAGGAAGTATCTTAAAACCTATGGATTGCTATGTCTCCGAAAGAGAATCAAGCGTGTGTGCAGGGGCATAAACGCAGCAGTGATAGGATTGGAGAGGTTCAGTGAGCAAATGAAGACCCTTTGAAGTCATATTGCATGGTACCCATTCCACGGGTCTCAACTCTCCAGGTTTAAGGTATTCTTCCTTCAGCTAAAACATGCATTTGGAAGCCAGAGTATGATCAACCGTGTGATCGGGAGACGTGTTCCAATATGTGTCAGTTTTCGTCCCCTGGTACTCGGGTGCAACATTCCAGACGCTTTACTAACACTCTCCCGACTTGGAGAGTCAGTGCCTTTAACCTCCTGTTTGGCCCAGTTTGCAATTTCTGCGGAAGATGAACAGGAATAGGGAGAACCAATGACAGACTAGATGGAGGTGTCTGGATGGGCAAATTTAACTCTCATTTCACACCAGGAAGAGGAATTAACCAAAGGCTCAGCGTGCCGTGCCGGAACCAGATGAGGGCCTGAAGCCATCCTGCGGTGTTGTGGCCAGCTCACGAGAAAGCGACTTGAAGAAAGGAGCTCAGGGGCACTGTAATTCACAAACCTGCAGAGTTATAAATGACAGCTATCGTCCAAAAATATACTGAAGTAAGGCTGCCAAGAGGACTTGAAAGCGGGGCAGAATTGCAGGAAACCGATCTCAGGAGGTAGACTGGAATTGCATTGAAAGCATAGGAAAAGAGGCAGAACGTCCACAATGATGCACTTGGCCAAAAAGGGAGTATGCGTTTTTTCCTGAATATATTCAGGAAAAAACACATACGCCCTTTTTGGCCAACCAAGCAAGCTTGCAAAGGAAATCTGCACTACAATGAAGTCTCACTTCCCCCCGGTCAAAAGGGCCATCTGAAAAAAGTGTAAAATCCAGAAAGGCAGGACAGGCCATGGAGAACTGGGAGCCTTGTTATGCTGATGGGCGGGATGTAAATTGCCAACAGCCACTCGGGAGAAGTGTATGGTGTTTCCTGAAACATCTAAAAAACAAAGCAACAGAGCCTAGGGCACTTCCACTTATGGTCCTATAGCTTAGGGAAATTAAAATCAAAAAGACACAGCCACCCCAAAGGTTGGGACGGCTCTGTTTACAAGAACCTGGTTTACGGTACAAGTTCAATATCGCAGAAAGTGAAAAATGGATAAAGAAGTTGTGGTACTTACGTACAATGCAATATCACTCAGCAATGAAATCTATGTCATCAGGCCCGTAGCTGCATAATGAGTGGATTCAGGTATGATGATTCTAACTGAAATAAGTCACACAGGAAAAGAAACATCATAAGATATCACTAATACACGGAATGTAAACTTGGCTACATAGGAACTGAATTACAAAACAGAACAGGGTCTCAAATTTAGAAAACCAACTTATGCTTGCTTAAGGGGAAAGGTGAGTTGGGGTGCTGCATAAAACCAGAGATTGAAATGAGCACAGATAAAGTTCCTTAAGCCAAATATGGAATAGACAAGAGCTACTCCTTGCTCCACGAAATGGATTCAACACCCCATATTAAACACCTAAGAATGTACCTGACTAGGAAGTATCTTAAAACCTATGGATAGCTATGTCTCCGAAAGAGAATCAAGCGTGTGTGCAGGGGCATAAACGCAGCAGTGATAGGTTTGGAGAGGTTCAGTGAGCAAATGAAGACCCTTTGAAGTCATATTGCATGGTACCCATTCCACGGGTCTCAACTCTCCAGGTTTAAGGTATTCTTCCTTCAGCTAAAACATGCATTTGGAAGCCAGAGTATGATCAACCGTGTGATCGGGAGACGTGTTCCAATATGTGTCAGTTTTCGTCCCCTGGTACTCGGGTGCAACATTCCAGACGCTTTACTAACACTCTCCCGACTTGGAGAGTCAGTGCCTTTAACCTCCTGTTTGGCCCAGATTGCAATTTCTGCGGAAGATGAACAGGAATAGGGAGAACCAATGACAGACTAGCTGGAGGTGTCTGGACGGGCAAATTTAACTCTCATTTCCCACCAGGAAGAGGAATTAACCAAAGGCTCAGCGTGCCGTGCCGGAACCAGATTAGGGCCTGAAGCCATCCTGCGGTGATGTGGCCAGCTCACGAGAAAGCGAGTTGAAGAAAGGAGCTCAGGGGCACTGTAATTCACAAACCTGCAGAGTTATAAATGACAGCTATCGTCCAAAAATATACTGAAGTAAGGCTGCCAAGAGGACTTGAAAGCGGGGCAGAATTGCAGGAAACCGATTTCAGGAGGTAGACTGGAATTGCATTTAAAGCATAGGAAAAGAGGCAGAACGTCCACAATGATGCACTTGGCCAAAAAGGGCGTATGCGTTTTTTCCTGAATATATTCAGGAAAAAACACATACGCCCTTTTTGGCCAACCAAGCAAGCTTGCAAAGGAAATCTGCACTACAATGAAGTCTCACTTCCCCACGGTCAAAAGGGCCATCTGAAAAAAGTGTAAAATCCAGAAAGGCAGGACAGGCCATGGAGAACTAGGAGCTTTGTTATGCTGATGGGCGGGATGTAAATTGCCAACAGCCACTCGGGAGAAGTGTATGGTGTTTCCTGAAACATCTAAAAAACAAAGCAACAGAGCCTAGGGCACTTCCACTTATGGTCCTATAGCTTAGGGAAATTAAAATCAAAAAGACACAGCCACCCCAAAGGTTGGGACGGCTCTGTTTACAAGAACCTGGTTTACGGTACAAGTTCAATATCGCAGAAAGTGAAAAATGGATAAAGAAGTTGTGGTACTTACGTACAATGCAATATCACTCAGCAATGAAATCTATGTCATCAGGCCCGTAGCAGCATAATGAGTGGATTCAGGTATGATGATTCTAACTGAAATAAGTCAAACAGAAAAAGAAACATCATAAGATATCACTAATACACGGAATGTAAACTTGGCTACACAGGAACTGAATTACAAAACAGAACAGGGTCTCAAATTTAGAAACCCAACTTATGCTTGCTTAAGGGGAAAGGTGAGTTGGGGTGCTGCATAAAACCAGAGATTGAAATGAGCACAGATAAAGTTCCTTAAGCCAAATATGGAATAGACAAGAGCTACTCCTTGCTCAACGAAATGGATTCAACACCCCATATTACACACCTAAGAATATACCTGACTAGGAAGTATCTTAAAACCTATGGATTGCTATGTCTCCGAAAGAGAATCAAGCGTGTGTGCAGGGGCATAAACGCAGCAGTGATAGGATTGGAGAGGTTCAGTGAGCAAATGAAGACCCTTTGAAGTCATATTGCATGGTACCCATTCCACGGGTCTCAACTCTCCAGGTTTAAGGTATTCTTCCTTCAGCTAAAACATGCATGTGGAACCCAGAGTATGATCAACCGTGTGATCGGGAGACGTGTTCCAATATGTGTCAGTTTTCGTCCCCTGGTACTCGGGTGCAACATTCCAGATGCTTTACTAACACACTCCCGACTTGGAGAGTCAGTGCCTTTAACCTCCTGTTTGGCCCAGTTTGCAATTTCTGCGGAAGATGAACAGGAATAGGGAGAACCAATGACAGACTAGCTGGAGGTGTTTGGACGGGCAAATTTAACTCTCATTTCCCACCAGGAAGAGGAATTAACCAAAGGCTCAGCGTGCCGTGCCGGAACCAGATTAGGGCCTGAAGCCATCCTGCGGTGTTGCGGCCAGCTCATGAGAAAGCGAGTTGAAGAAAGGAGCTCAGGGGCACTGTAATTCACAAACCTGCAGAGTTATAAATGACAGCTATCGTCCAAAAATATACTGAAGTAAGGCTGCCAAGAGGACTTGAAAGCGGGGCAGAATTGCAGGAAACCGATTTCAGGAAGTAGACTGGAATTGCATTTAAAGCATAGGAAAAGAGGCAGAACGTCCACAATGATGCACTTGGCCAAAAAGGGCGTATGCGTTTTTTCCTGAATATATTCAGGAAAAAACGCATACGCCCTTTTTGGCCAACCAAGCAAGCTTGCAAAGGAAATCTGCACTACAATGAAGTCTCACTTCCCCACGGTCAAAAGGGCCATCTGAAAAAAGTGTAAAATCCAGAAAGGCAGGACAGGCCATGGAGAACTAGGAGCTTTGTTATGCTGATGGGCGGGATGTAAATTGCCAACAGCCACTCGGGAGAAGTGTATGGTGTTTCCTGAAACATCTAAAAAACAAAGCAACAGAGCCTAGGGCACTTCCACTTATGGTCCTATAGCTTAGGGAAATTAAAATCAAAAAGACACAGCCACCCCAAAGGTTGGGACGGCTCTGTTTACAAGAACCTGGTTTACGGTACAAGTTCAATATCGCAGAAAGTGAAAAATGGATAAAGAAGTTGTGGTACTTACGTACAATGCAATATCACTCAGCAATGAAATCTATGTCATCAGGCCCGTAGCAGCATAATGAGTGGATTCAGGTATGATGATTCTAACTGAAATAAGTCAAACAGAAAAAGAAACATCATAAGATATCACTAATACACGGAATGTAAACTTGGCTACACAGGAACTGAATTACAAAACAGAACAGGGTCTCAAATTTAGAAACCCAACTTATGCTTGCTTAAGGGGAAAGGTGAGTTGGGGTGCTGCATAAAACCAGAGATTGAAATGAGCACAGATAAAGTTCCTTAAGCCAAATATGGAATAGACAAGAGCTACTCCTTGCTCAACGAAATGGATTCAACACCCCATATTACACACCTAAGAATATACCTGACTAGGAAGTATCTTAAAACCTATGGATTGCTATGTCTCCGAAAGAGAATCAAGCGTGTGTGCAGGGGCATAAACGCAGCAGTGATAGGATTGGAGAGGTTCAGTGAGCAAATGAAGACCCTTTGAAGTCATATTGCATGGTACCCATTCCACGGGTCTCAACTCTCCAGGTTTAAGGTATTCTTCCTTCAGCTAAAACATGCATGTGGAACCCAGAGTATGATCAACCGTGTGATCGGGAGACGTGTTCCAATATGTGTCAGTTTTCGTCCCCTGGTACTCGGGTGCAACATTCCAGATGCTTTACTAACACACTCCCGACTTGGAGAGTCAGTGCCTTTAACCTCCTGTTTGGCCCAGTTTGCAATTTCTGCGGAAGATGAACAGGAATAGGGAGAACCAATGACAGACTAGCTGGAGGTGTTTGGACGGGCAAATTTAACTCTCATTTCCCACCAGGAAGAGGAATTAACCAAAGGCTCAGCGTGCCGTGCCGGAACCAGATTAGGGCCTGAAGCCATCCTGCGGTGTTGCGGCCAGCTCATGAGAAAGCGAGTTGAAGAAAGGAGCTCAGGGGCACTGTAATTCACAAACCTGCAGAGTTATAAATGACAGCTATCGTCCAAAAATATACTGAAGTAAGGCTGCCAAGAGGACTTGAAAGCGGGGCAGAATTGCAGGAAACCGATTTCAGGAAGTAGACTGGAATTGCATTTAAAGCATAGGAAAAGAGGCAGAACGTCCACAATGATGCACTTGGCCAAAAAGGGCGTATGCGTTTTTTCCTGAATATATTCAGGAAAAAACGCATACGCCCTTTTTGGCCAACCAAGCAAGCTTGCAAAGGAAATCTGCACTACAATGAAGTCTCACATCCCCCCGGTCAAAAGGGCCATCTGAAAAAAGTGTAAAATCCAGAAAGGCAGGACAGGCCATGGAGAACTGGGAGCCTGGTTATGCTGATGGGCGGGATGTCAATTGCCAACAGCCACTCTGGAGAAGTGTATGGTGTTTCCTGAAACATCTAAAAAACAAAGCAACAGAGCCTAGGGCACTTCCACTTATGGTCCTATAGCTTAGGGAAATTAAAATCAAAAAGACACAGCCACCCCAAAGGTTGGGACGGCTCTGTTTACAAGAACCTGGTTTACGGTACAAGTTCAATATCGCAGAAAGTGAAAAATGGATAAAGAAGTTGTGGTACTTACGTACAATGCAATATCACTCAGCAATGAAATCTATGTCATCAGGCCCGTAGCAGCATAATGAGTGGATTCAGGTATGATGATTCTAACTGAAATAAGTCACACAGGAAAAGAAACATCATAAGATATCACTAATACACGGAATGTAAACTTGGCTACATAGGAACTGAATTACAAAACAGAACAGGGTCTCAAATTTAGAAAACCAACTTATGCTTGCTTAAGGGGAAAGGTGAGTTGGGGTGCTGCATAAAACTAGAGATTGAAATGAGCACAGATAAAGTTCCTTAAGCCAAATATGGAATAGACAAGAGCTACTCCTTGCTCAACGAAATGGATTCAACACCCCATATTAAACACCTAAGAATGTACCTGACTAGGAAGTATCTTAAAACCTATGGATTGCTATGTCTCTGAAAGAGAATCAAGCGTGTGTGCAGGGGCATAATCGCAGCAGTGATAGGATTGGAGAGGTTCAGTGAGCAAATGAAGACCCTTTGAAGTCATATTGCATGGTACCCATTCCACGGGTCTCAACTCTCCAGGTTTAAGGTATTCTTCCTTCAGCTAAAACATGCATTTGGAAGCCAGAGTATGATCAACCGTGTGATCGGGAGACGTGTTCCAATATGTGTCAGTTTTCGTCCCCTGGTACTCGGGTGCAACATTCCAGACGCTTTACTAACACTCTCCCGACTTGGAGAGTCAGTGCCTTTAACCTCCTGTTTGGCCCAGTTTGCAATTTCTGCGGAAGATGAACAGGAATAGGGAGAACCAATGACAGAGTAGCTGGAGGTGTCTGGACGGGCAAATTTAACTCTCATTTCCCACCAGGAAGAGGAATTAACCAAAGGCTCAGTGTGCCATGCCGGAACCAGATTAAGGCCTGAAGCCATCCTGCGGTGTTGTGGCCAGCTCACGAGAAAGCGACTTGAAGAAAGGAGCTCAGGGGCACTGTAATTCACAAACCTGCAGAGTTATAAATGACAGCTATCGTCCAAAAATATACTGAAGTAAGGCTGCCAAGAGGACTTGAAAGCGGTGCAGAATTGCAGGAAACCGATTTCAGGAGGTAGACTGGAATTGCATTTAAAGCATAGGAAAAGAGGCAGAACGTCCACAATGATGCACTTGGCCAAAAAGGGCGTATGCGTTTTTTCCTGAATATATTCAGGAAAAAACGCATACGCCCTTTTTGGCCAACCAAGCAAGCTTGCAAAGGAAATCTGCACTACAATGAAGTCTCACTTCCCCCCGGTCAAAAGGGCCATCTGAAAAAAGTGTAAAATCCAGAAAGGCAGGACAGGCCATGGAGAACTGGGAGCCTTGTTATGCTGATGGGCGGGATGTCAATTGCCAACAGCCACTCTGGAGAAGTGTATGGTGTTTCCTGAAACATCTAAAAAACAAAGCAACAGAGCCTAGGGCACTTCCACTTATGGTCCTATAGCTTAGGGAAATTAAAATCAAAAAGACACAGCCACCCCAAAAGTTGGGACGGCTCTGTTTACAAGAACCTGGTTTACGGTACAAGTTCAATATCACAGAAAGTGAAAAATGGATAAAGAAGTTGTGGTACTTACGTACAATGCAATATCACTCAGCAATGAAATCTATGTCATCAGGCCCGTAGCTGCATAATGAGTGGATTCAGGTATGATGATTCTAACTGAAATAAGTCACACAGGAAAAGAAACATCATAAGATATCACTAATACACGGAATGTAAACTTGGCTACATAGGAACTGAATTACAAAACAGAACAGGGTCTCAAATTTAGAAAACCAACTTATGCTTGCTTAAGGGGAAAGGTGAGTTGGGGTGCTGCATAAAACCAGAGATTGAAATGAGCACAGATAAAGTTCCTTAAGCCAAATATGGAATAGACAAGAGCTACTCCTTGCTCCACGAAATGGATTCAACACCCCATATTAAACACCTAAGAATGTACCTGACTAGGAAGTATCTTAAAACCTATGGATTGCTATGTCTCCGAAAGAGAATCAAGCGTGTGTGCAGGGGCATAAACGCAGCAGTGATAGGATTGGAGAGGTTCAGTGAGCAAATGAAGACCCTTTGAAGTCATATTGCATGGTACCCATTCCACGGGTCTCAACTCTCCAGGTTTAAGGTATTCTTCCTTCAGCTAAAACATGCATTTGGAAGCCAGAGTATGATCAACCGTGTGATCGGGAGACGTGTTCCAATATGTGTCAGTTTTCGTCCCCTGGTACTCGGGTGCAACATTCCAGACGCTTTACTAACACTCTCCCGACTTGGAGAGTCAGTGCCTTTAACGTCCTGTTTGGCCCAGATTGCAATTTCTGCGGAAGATGAACAGGAATAGGGAGAACCAATGACAGACTAGCTGGAGGTGTCTGGACGGGAAAATTTAACTCTCATTTCCCACCAGGAAGAGGAATTAACCAAAGGCTCAGCGTGCCGTGCCGGAACCAGATTAGGGCCTGAAGCCATCCTGCGGTGATGTGGCCAGCTCACGAGAAAGCGAGTTGAAGAAAGGAGCTCAGGGGCACTGTAATTCACAAACCTGCAGAGTTATAAATGACAGCTATCGTCCAAAAATATACTGAAGTAAGGCTGCCAAGAGGACTTGAAAGCGGGGCAGAATTGCAGGAAACCGATCTCAGGAGGTAGACTGGAATTGCATTGAAAGCATAGGAAAAGAGGCAGAACGTCCACAATGATGCACTTGGCCAAAAAGGGCGTATGCGTTTTTTCCTGAATATATTCAGGAAAAAACACATACGCCCTTTTTGGCCAACCAAGCAAGCTTGCAAAGGAAATCTGCACTACAATGAAGTCTCACTTCCCCCCGGTCAAAAGGGCCATCTGAAAAAAGTGTAAAATCCAGAAAGGCAGGACAGGCCATGGAGAACTGGGAGCCTTGTTATGCTGATGGGCGGGATGTAAATTGCCAACAGCCACTCGGGAGAAGTGTATGGTGTTTCCTGAAACATCTAAAAAACAAAGCAACAGAGCCTAGGGCACTTCCACTTATGGTCCTATAGCTTAGGGAAATTAAAATCAAAAAGACACAGCCACCCAAAAGGTTGGGACGGCTCTGTTTACAAGAACCTGGTTTACGGTACAAGTTCAATATCGCAGAAAGTGAAAAATGGATAAAGAAGTTGTGGTACTTACGTACAATGCAATATCACTCAGCAATGAAATCTATGTCATCAGGCCCGTAGCAGCATAATGAGTGGATTCAGGTATGATGATTCTAACTGAAATAAGTCACACAGGAAAAGAAACATCATAAGATATCACTAATACACGGAATGTAACCTTGGCTACACAGGAACTGAATTACAAAACAGAACAGGGTCTCAAATTTAGAAAACCAACTTATGCTTGCTTAAGGGGAAAGGTGAGTTGGGGTGCTGCATAAAACCAGAGATTGAAATGAGCACAGATAAAGTTCCTTAAGCCAAATATGGAATAGACAAGAGCTACTCCTTGCTCCACGAAATGGATTCAACACCCCATATTAAACACCTAAGAATGTACCTGACTAGGAAGTATCTTAAAACCTATGGATTGCTATGTCTCCGAAAGAGAATCAAGCGTGTGTGCAGGGGCATAATTGCAGCAGTGATAGGATTGGAGAGGTTCAGTGAGCAAATGAAGACCCTTTGAAGTCATATTGCATGGTACCCATTCCACGGGTCTCAACTCTCCAGGTTTAAGGTATTCTTCCTTCAGCTAAAACATGCATTTGGAAGCCAGAGTATGATCAACCGTGTGATCGGGAGACGTGTTCCAATATGTGTCAGTTTTCGTCCCCTGGTACTCGGGTGCAACATTCCAGACGCTTTACTAACACTCTCCCGACTTGGAGAGTCAGTGCCTTTAACCTCCTGTTTGGCCCAGTTTGCAATTTCTGCGGAAGATGAACAGGAATAGGGAGAACCAATGACAGACTAGATGGAGGTGTCTGGATGGGCAAATTTAACTCTCATTTCCCACCAGGAAGAGGAATTAACCAAAGGCTCAGCGTGCCGTGCCGGAACCAGATGAGGGCCTGAAGCCATCCTGCGGTGTTGCGGCCAGCTCACGAGAAAGCGACTTGAAGAAAGGAGCTCAGGGGCACTGTAATTCACAAACCTGCAGAGTTATAAATGACAGCTATCGTCCAAAAATATACTGAAGTAAGGCTGCCAAGAGGACTTGAAAGCGGGGCAGAATTGCAGGAAACCGATCTCAGGAGGTAGACTGGAATTGCATTTAAAGCATAGGAAAAGAGGCAGAACGTCCACAATGATGCACTTGGCCAAAAAGGGAGTATGCGTTTTTTCCTGAATATATTCAGGAAAAAACACATACGCCCTTTTTGGCCAACCAAGCAAGCTTGCAAAGGAAATCTGCACTACAATGAAGTCTCACTTCCCCCCGGTCAAAAGGGCCATCTGAAAAAAGTGTAAAATCCAGAAAGGCAGGACAGGCCATGGAGAACTGGGAGCCTTGTTATGCTGATGGGCGGGATGTAAATTGCCAACAGCCACTCGGGAGAAGTGTATGGTGTTTCCTGAAACATCTAAAAAACAAAGCAACAGAGCCTAGGGCACTTCCACTTATGGTCCTATAGCTTAGGGAAATTAAAATCAAAAAGACACAGCCACCCCAAAGGTTGGGACGGCTCTGTTTACAAGAACCTGGTTTACGGTACAAGTTCAATATCGCAGAAAGTGAAAAATGGATAAAGAAGTTGTGGTACTTACGTACAATGCAATATCACTCAGCAATGAAATCTATGTCATCAGGCCCGTAGCTGCATAATGAGTGGATTCAGGTATGATGATTCTAACTGAAATAAGTCACACAGGAAAAGAAACATCATAAGATATCACTAATACACGGAATGTAAACTTGGCTACATAGGAACTGAATTACAAAACAGAACAGGGTCTCAAATTTAGAAAACCAACTTATGCTTGCTTAAGGGGAAAGGTGAGTTGGGGTGCTGCATAAAACCAGAGATTGAAATGAGCACAGATAAAGTTCCTTAAGCCAAATATGGAATAGACAAGAGCTACTCCTTGCTCCACGAAATGGATTCAACACCCCATATTAAACACCTAAGAATGTACCTGACTAGGAAGTATCTTAAAACCTATGGATTGCTATGTCTCCGAAAGAGAATCAAGCGTGTGTGCAGGGGCATAAACGCAGCAGTGATAGGTTTGGAGAGGTTCAGTGAGCAAATGAAGACCCTTTGAAGTCATATTGCATGGTACCCATTCCACGGGTCTCAACTCTCCAGGTTTAAGGTATTCTTCCTTCAGCTAAAACATGCATTTGGAAGCCAGAGTATGATCAACCATGTGATCGGGAGACGTGTTCCAATATGTGTCAGTTTTCGTCCCCTGGTACTCGGGTGCAACATTCCAGACGCTTTACTAACACTCTCCCGACTTGGAGAGTCAGTGCCTTTAACCTCCTGTTTGGCCCAGATTGCAATTTCTGCGGAAGATGAACAGGAATAGGGAGAACCAATGACAGACTAGCTGGAGGTGTCTGGACGGGAAAATTTAACTCTCATTTCCCACCAGGAAGAGGAATTAACCAAAGGCTCAGCGTGCCGTGCCGGAACCAGATTAGGGCCTGAAGCCATCCTGCGGTGATGTGGCCAGCTCACGAGAAAGCGAGTTGAAGAAAGGAGCTCAGGGGCACTGTAATTCACAAACCTGCAGAGTTATAAATGACAGCTATCGTCCAAAAATATACTGAAGTAAGGCTGCCAAGAGGACTTGAAAGCGGGGCAGAATTGCAGGAAACCGATCTCAGGAGGTAGACTGGAATTGCATTGAAAGCATAGGAAAAGAGGCAGAACGTCCACAATGATGCACTTGGCCAAAAAGGGCGTATGCGTTTTTTCCTGAATATGTTCAGGAAAAAACACATACGCCCTTTTTGGCCAACCAAGCAAGCTTGCAAAGGAAATCTGCACTACAATGAAGTCTCACTTCCCCCCGGTCAAAAGGGCCATCTGAAAAAAGTGTAAAATCCAGAAAGGCAGGACAGGCCATGGAGAACTGGGAGCCTTGTTATGCTGATGGGCGGGATGTAAATTGCCAACAGCCACTCGGGAGAAGTGTATGGTGTTTCCTGAAACATCTAAAAAACAAAGCAACAGAGCCTAGGGCACTTCCACTTATGGTCCTATAGCTTAGGGAAATTAAAATCAAAAGACACAGCCACCCCAAAGGTTGGGACGGCTCTGTTTACAAGAACCTGGTTTACGGTACAAGTTCAATATCGCAGAAAGTGAAAAATGGATAAAGAAGTTGTGGTACTTACGTACAATGCAATATCACTCAGCAATGAAATCTATGTCATCAGGCCCGTAGCAGCATAATGAGTGGATTCAGGTACGATGATTCTAACTGAAATAAGTCACACAGAAAAAGAAACATCATAAGATATCACTAATACACGGAATGTAACCTTGGCTACACAGGAACTGAATTACAAAACAGAACAGGGTCTCAAATTTAGAAAACCAACTTATGCTTGCTTAAGGGGAAAGGTGAGTTGGGGTGCTGCATAAAACCAGAGATTGAAATGAGCACAGATAAAGTTCCTTAAGCCAAATATGGAATAGACAAGAGCTACTCCTTGCTCAACGAAATGTACTCAGCACCGCATATTAAATGTCTAAGTGTGTACCTGACTAGGAAGTATCTTAAAACCTATGGATTGCTATGTCTCTGAAAGAGAATCAAGTGTGTGTACAGGGGCATAAACGCAGCAGTGATAGGATTGGAGAGGTTCGGTGAGCAAATGAAGACCCTTTGAAGTCATATTGCATGGTACCCATTCCACGGGTCTCAACTCTCCAGGTTTAAGGTATTCTTCCTTCAGCTAAAACATGCATGTGGAACCCAGAGTATGATCAACCGTGTGATCGGGAGACGTGTTCCAATATGTCTCAGGTTTCGTCCCCTGGTACTCGGGTGCAACATTCCAGACGCTTTACTAACACTCTCCCGACTTGGAGAGTCAGTGCCTTTAACCTCCTGTTTGGCCCAGTTTGCAATTTCTGCGGAAGATGAACAGGAATAGGGAGAACCAATGAGAGACTAGCTGGAGGTGTCTGGACGGGCAAATTTAACTCTCATTTCCCACCAGGAAGAGGAATTAACCAAAGGCTCAGCGTGCCGTGCCGGAACCAGATTAGGGCCTGAAGCCATCCTGCGGTGTTGCGGCCAGCTCACGAGAAAGCGAGTTGAAGAAAGGAGCTCAGGGGCACTGTAATTCACAAACCTGCAGAGTTATAAATGACAGCTATCGTCCAAAAATATACTGAAGTAAGGCTGCCAAGAGGACTTGAAAGCGGGGCAGAATTGCAGGAAACCGATTTCAGGAGGTAGACTGGAATTGCATTTAAAGCATAGGAAAAGAGGCAGAACGTCCACAATGATGCACTTGGCCAAAAAGGGCGTATGCGTTTTTTCCTGAATATATTCAGGAAAAAACGCATACGCCCTTTTTGGCCAACCAAGCAAGCTTGCAAAGGAAATCTGCACTACAATGAA